>NC_057810.1:407991602-408018095 GCF_018294505.1 Triticum aestivum | reverse complement strand
GCTGATTCTTAAATCACACATACAGATCTCAGTGCTTAAGGTCGGCTTCAATGAAACAACCCACCATGTACTCCTACATGGCCTCTCATCGATACCTTTACCAAATCGTGTTCACCACACCACTCTCATTACCGACATAATCATTTCACTCTAGCCCATCACCCAGATGAACCAGACCTGACACAACTCTAAGCATAGCAGGCATAGCAAGGTAGGAACAACACATACATAGGGCTCAATCAACTCCTACACATGCTAGTGGGTTTCATCTAGTTACTGTGGCAATGACAGGTCATGCAGAGGAAATGGGTTCAACTACCGCAGCACACAGCAGTTTGAATCGCGTTGTCTTAATGCAGTAAAAGAGAGCAGGAGCGAGAACATGGGATTGTATCGATATGATCAAATGGTTGGTTGCTTGCCTGATGGTTCGTTGCACGGATACGGTTCTTCGTTAGGGTAGTCACGGTACTACTCGGGGACAGATCCTGTCGCAAAGGATAACGATACACAGGCATCACCAAACAATGTGCAACAATATGATGCATGCATGAAACATGGCAATATGAGTGTGTTGGGCTAATGCAACTAAAGCTAGAAGTGTTTGAACAAATTTGAATCAAAGATTCAAATTTCAAATTCAAATATGGCCTTTTAAAGTGCTTTTCCTTGTTCTGATTAAAACATCAATTTAACTTGTTTGATCATGCATGAAAATAGTACAGATGGATAGATTGGATTTTTCTGATCATTTTTCATATATAATTTGTCCAATTTGGAGTTACAGAATAAAAGTTATGAATTTTTGAAGTTTAATTAATATTCTGGAATTTCCTGATTTAAATTAAATCCAGAAATATCATTACTGCGTCAGCCTGACGTCACAGTGACATCAGCAGGTCAACAGGGCTGGCTCGGGTCAAACCTGACGTGTGGGGGCCACACGTCAGTGACAGGGGGGGTTAAACAGATTTAAATTAATCCTAATTACTAATTAGTGGCGCTGGGGCCCACTGTCAGTGTCAGGGGGGGTTGACTAACAGTAGTTAGCGCTAACCTAACCACCTGGCC
Organism: Triticum aestivum; assembly: GCF_018294505.1. Lineage (NCBI taxonomy): Eukaryota > Viridiplantae > Streptophyta > Magnoliopsida > Poales > Poaceae > Triticum > Triticum aestivum. Next base: position 408,017,024 of record NC_057810.1, on the reverse strand, counting down.
GACAGGGCCCACGCGTCAGTGACCCTGGGGGGTCAAACCCCAGGTGGGTCAGGTCAAACCCCACCGGCGACATGACGCCGGCGAGATCCGAGACGGCGGCGAGAGTGCTTTTTGCCATTCCGGCGACCAAATGGACGGCGGAAGGTATCTACGTGTTGCTGAGGCTGAGCCGCGTCTATTGGTGGTGGTGGTTGGGCTCGGGGTGGCCGGAGTTGACGGCGGCGAGCTCGGCTGCGGCGGCCGGAGTTCGGGTGCGGTCGGGATCAGTGTTGCAGGGGGTTTGGGGAGGCGCTGGTGCGTTCTACGTGCTCCTGGTGATGTGTGGAGCACGATGGTGTGCTCGGTTGGGCGCTACGGCGACCGTGGCCACGACGGCGACATCGCCGGCGGCGTGGAGCTCTCGGTCGAGGTGGAGCTAGGGCCTAGAGGTCGGGAGAGACCAGGGAAGAAGGGGGAAACGCTCCGGGGGCTCACCGCGGTTGCAGTGGGCGTCGAAGCGGGCTCGGGGATGCGCCGGAGACGACGAATTTGACGGCGACGGTGGTCGGAGTCCGAAGAGGGGAACGGCGACGTGGCGGCGATGCAGGGCTTCCGGGGACCCGTGGAGCGGTGGGGAGGAAGAGGGAGTCGAGGCGGAGCTCCTGAGCTAATCGGGGGAGCGAGGGGTGGTCGGAGGCAGTGGCTAAGGCGAACGGCGGCGACGGTGTGCTTCGGCCGTGAGAGGGAGAGAGCGAGGGAGAGGAAGGAGAGAGCCGGGGAGAGTGAGAGAGAGCAGGGGGGATCGGGACGGGCTGCGGGCGTCGTCCACGCGGCCAGGAGGGCGTCGGCAAGCAGGAGGTGGCCGCGCGGCCGTGCGCGCGCGAGCACGCAGCAGCTTCGGGGCGTGGGGAGGAAGACAACGGGGAGCTACAGTGCTGGGCTGGGTCGGTTGCTGGCTGGGCCGGCCGGCTGGCTGGGCCGCACAGGTAAGTCTTCCCCTTTCTTTTCTGTTTTCTGTTTTTATTTAATATATCTGCAACTTTGTTGAATTAAATAAAATACCTAGGCAACTCCAAAAATCACCAAACTACTCCTGGCTCATAGTTGGATTATTTCCAACATGAAACATTTTAGTTTGGAGATATTTGAGCATTTAAATATTTTATATTATTTTAAATGCCCAAATTCAAATAACTATGATTTAATTCAAAACCCTAGGATGGCCTAGGAAAATGTGCACCACTTTTGGCAGAGGTTCTGAACCAAGGCAAAAATGATGGGCATTTTAGAAGGGCATTTCAGGTTCATTGAAAAATTATTTTAGTAACCCTAGTTGGTTTCAGAGGGGACTGGGGGTTCTGTCTTCCCCATTTCAAGTTTCTGATGAATGAGTAAACATGATGCAACACTCTAATGCATGACTAGCTAGGGTGTGACAACTCACCCCCACTCAAAAGAATCTCGTCCCGAGATTTGGGTTCCTCCGGGAAGAAGGCGGGATACTCGAGTCGAAGATGATCCTCCCTTTCCCAAGTTGCTTCATCTTCAGAATGGTGCGACCATTGAACTTTGAGAAACTTGATGTTATGACGTCGCGTGGTACGTTCGGCTTGATCGAGGATACGAATGGGGTGCTCTCGATATGTAAGATTATCTTGGAGATCAAGCGTTTCGTGGTCCACTTCACGGATAGGATCCGAGAAGCAACGCCTGAGTTGAGAGACGTGGAAGACATCGTGAACTCTGGAGAGGTGCGGAGGTAGTTCCAACTGGTAGGCAACTTCTCCTCGTTTGGCAAGAATGCGAAAAGGTCCAATGTAACGAGGAGCCAATTTGCCTTTGATACCGAAACGATGGGTTCCCTTCAGAGGGGTGACCCGAAGGTAAGCCTTCTCGTCAACCTCGAAAGTCATAGCCTTATGTTTTCGGTCATATTGACTCTTTTGACGAGATTGGGCTGTTTTCAACTTTTCACGAACGATACGAACTTGTTCTTCTGCTTCCTGAATCATATCCGGGCCAAAGAATTGTCTTTCCCCGGTCTCTGACCAGTTAAGGGGTGTTCGACATCGTCGTCCATAGAGAACTTCAAAAGGGGCTTTACCCAAGCTAGATTGATAGCTGTTGTTGTAAGCGAATTCGGCAAATGGAAGGCACTTCTCCCAGTCCATTCCGAAAGAGATAACAGAGGCTCGAAGCATGTCTTCTAGAATCTGATTGACGCGTTCCACCTGACCACTTGACTGAGGGTGGAAAGCGGTGCTAAAGGAGAGACGGGTTCCCATAGCATTTTGGAAACTTTCCCAAAATCGAGAGGTGAAGAGACTTCCTCGATCCGAATTGATTTCCAAAGGAACACCATGGAGGGACACTATTCGGGAGATGTATAAGTCTGCCAGCTGACTAGCGGTTATACTGTCACGAACAGGTAAGAAATGAGCTACTTTGGAAAGACGATCGACCACGACGAAAATAGCATTATTCCCTCTTTTGGTTCTGGGAAAACCGGTAATGAAATCCATACCAATTTTACCCCATTTCCATTCAGGAATAGCTAAGGGTTGAAGGGTGCCAGCAGGCCGTTGATGCTCTGCTTTTACACGACGACAGACGTCGCAATTAGCGATGTACTGAGCAATTTCTCTCTTCATCCTAGTCCACCAGAACCTCTGGCGTAGGTCCTGATACATCTTAGTACTACCGGGATGAATGGTGAGAGGAGATTCATGAGCTTCCTTAAGGATTAATCGCCTTAGGTTGCGCACCTTGGGAACCACTAGTCGATTCCCGAAGTATACGACTCCTTGATCATTAATGGAGAAACAATTCGCAATTCCTTTTTGAATGTTCCTCTTGATGCGGGAAATTCCCGGATCTACCTTCTGTGCTTTGATAATTTGATCCGTAAGGGTAGGTTTTGCCACCAAGGTGGAGAGAAAACCTTGAGGTACAATGTGAAGGTTAAGTTTCCGAAATTCCTCATGGAGAAGCGGTTGACTTTGTTGTAACATCAGGTTGTTACAATAAGATTTACGACTTAGCGCATCAGCCATGACGTTGGCTTTCCCTGGGGTGTAGGTTATTCCTAAGTCGAAGTCTGTGATCAATTCAACCCAACGTCTTTGCCTGAGATTCAGATCCGGTTGGGTGAAGATGTACTTCAGGCTTTGGTGATCAGTGAATATTTCGCAACGATTACCGAGGAGGTAATGTCGCTAGGTTTTAAGTGCATAGACTACGGCTGCAAGCTCTAGATCATGAGTAGGATAATTCTCCTCATGTGGGTGCAATTGCCGTGAAGCGTAAGCAATTACGTGTCGATCTTGCATGAGAATGCAACCTAGTCCTTGTCGCGAGGCGTCGCAGTAGATAACAAAGTCCTTGGAGAAGTCTGGCGGTACCAGCACGGGAGCAGAGGTCAGGCGTCTTTTCAGTTCCTGAAAGCTGTGCTCACATTGTGGAGTCCATTCGAACTTCTTATATTTCTTGAGGAGTTCGGTTAGAGGTTTAGCAACTTTGGAGAAGTTCTCGACAAAGCGACGACAATAGCTCGCTAAGCCCAGAAAACTCCGAACTTGCTTGACCGATTCGGGTGGAGTCCAATTAAGGACGGCTTGAACTCGCTCAGGGTTAACCGCAATACCTTTACCAGATATTACATGACCCAGATAGGTCACTTCTGACAACCAGAATTCACATTTAGAGAATTTGGCATAAAGACGATGCTCTCGAAGTTTCTTCAACACTAGCCTTAGATGTTCGGCATGTTCTTTCTCGTTCTTGGAGTAGATGAGTATATCATCGAGATAAACTACGACGAATTTATCCAAATACTCCATGAAGATTGAGTTCATTAACCGAGAAAAGGTGGCTGGAGCGTTGGTTAATCCGAAGGACATGACGGTGTACTCGTATTGGCCATAACGAGTAACAAAGGCCGTTTTAGGAATGTCCCCGTTTCTGATTTTGATTTGATGGTATCCCAACCTCAAATCCATCTTGGAGAAGACTGAGGATCCAGCGAGCTGATCATACAGGTCGTTGATCCTGGGAAGCGGATATTTGTTCTTGATTGTGACCAAGTTGACAGGTCGGTAATCTACAACCATCCGGTCCGTACCATCCTTCTTCTTGACGAATAGGACGGGGCAAGCCCACGGAGATGAACTAGGGCGGATGAAACCCCTTTTCAAGGATTCATCGAGTTGTTTCTTAAGCTCGGCTAGTTCTAGTGGTGCCATCTTATAAGGTCTTCTAGCAATCGGAACGGTTCCTGGAATGAGGTCTATTACGAACTCAACATCCCTGTCAGGTGGAATACCTGGCAATTCCTCTGGAAAGACATCCGGGAAGTCACGGACTACCGGAACGTCCTCAAGGTCTGGCAAAGGGCTGGCGTTAAGAGAATATAATTGTCGCTTGGCTATTCGGGTCAAGACATTGACTATCTTCCCCAAAGGATGAGTGAGTTGAACAGTCCTAGAGAAGCAATCAATTTGGGCATGATGAGCTGACATCCAGTCCATACCTAGAATGATATTAATATCTGAAGATTTAAGGGCTATCAAAGACGCAAGGAAAACAAGTCTGTCGACTTGGATCTCATTTCCATAACTTACCCTAGAGGTCTGCCATCTAGACCCAGGGGTAGAGATTTCCATAGTGGACGGCAGATCACAGAATGCAACGTTATGCAAACGAGCATAATTTTCAGATATAAAGGAATGAGAGGCTCCTGTATCGAAAAGAACAGATGCCGGGTGGCAATTAACAAGAAGCGTACCGAGAACGACGTTGGGATCCTCTTGAGCTTCTTCGGCAGAGACACAGTTGACATGGCCACGTGAAGCGGTGACCGGTTTAGCATGAAACACCTTTCCTGTCGGCTTGCCACGGCCAACAGCTTTAGCAGATTGATTGGGGTTGGTCTCGGGACACTCACGCATATAATGACCCGATTCCCCACACTTGAAACAAGTCACGGAACTGGTACGTGGAGGAGCATTATTGGTTGGACCCCCATAGGGCTTGGCTGGAGCAGACTGTTGAGCGGGGCGAGGCGCCTGGAAAGATGGCCTCGGTGTGAACCTGGGTGGCAGGGCGGTGTTGGGTACCCACACGCGGCGCTTCTGAGGACCAGCACCGGATGAGGAACCCATGTCACGGCCATGCTTGCGTGTTGCGTCATAATCAGTCTGGCCAGTTTCAGCACTGATGGCTTTGTTGACTAGTTTCGAAAAAGATGTGCACTCATGCAGACGGAGGTCGCGGCGAAGCTCAGGACTAAGGCCCTTACGGAACCTTGCTTGCTTCTTGGCGTCAGTAGACACTTCCTCAGTTGCATAACGTGCAAGATTACCAAACTCCCTGCTATAGACATCCACAGAAAGTCGGCCTTGGGTGAAATTGCAAAATTCTTCACGCTTACGGTCCATGAGACCCTCCGGAATGTGATGTTCACGGAAAGCCTCACTGAACTCAGCCCAAGTAGTGACATGGCCCGCTGGGCGCATAGCTCCATAATTCTCCCACCATAGACTGGCGGGGCCTTCAAGATGATATGCAGCAAAGGTGACCTTGTCAGCCTCAGCTACCAGCGCGGAACGCAGCTTGTGAGAGATACTGCGAAGCCAGTCATCAGCGTCGAGAGGCTCGACGGAGTGGTGGAACGTGGGTGGATGCAATTTGATAAAATCACTGAGTGACACCACGTTAGTCCTCTGATGGTGTGTTGTATTCTGTTCTATACGCTCCAACAAACGGTTTGTCTCCCGCTTGTTTCTCTCAGCTTCCATCATAACCTCGGCTAGTGAAGGAGGTTGAGGCAGATGTTCATTTCTGGCTTCACTGCCTTCGGCCTGCTCTTGGGAAGCAGGATTAGCGCGTGTGTTGACCATCCTAGGTAGACAAGACAATGGTTTAGTCAGAATGATGAAATTCCGACATGGGATACATAATGTAAGAAATAATTCGGAATGCAAGATGATCATCCGTATGACATGGTAGATACAGAAACTGCTTCTTTATTCCATCGTCATACACACCATACAGGTTTAGTACAAGACCAAGCAAAGTACTAATACGGTGAAAAGAGGATTACATCTCATCGGAGGCATCCCAAGCTCCTATACATTATTTTTCTACATCTCCGGAAAGAGTACAAACTAGGTCATATCCCACGAGACACGCAGGACAATAGACGACACAGCTAGTGCGAACTAGTGATACTACTACTAACTCAGACCGATCCGTAGTAGTCCTCGTAGAAGTCACCTCCATAGCCTGGAAGTTCAACATGATCATCCGGAAACAGACGGTCTCGCGGAGCTTGTGGACCATAGGGGCTAGGATGAGGTCGTGGACCAACAAACGGTGGCCTGCGGGGACCGCGAGGTGGGGTGATGCCTCCTACATCACGCCAAACCATCACGTCTGGCAGAGCAGATCTCACAGGATAGAGATCGCGCATATCTGAATATCCAGCTTGCACCGCCGGTGCGAACCGAGTCAAAGTGGCCCAGTGGTCGGCACGGGTATTAAAGAGCTCTAACCTTAAGGCCCGATTTTCACGGTCCTTATCCTCGAGCATCTCAGCAGTGGTGCAAGTCCGTGAATCCTCCTGAGTGGAGTCAGCATAGATAGCCTGGAGATACCCTTGTGCTCCCGGAAGTGATCCTGGCATATACCGGAAATCAGAGTCCCGAAATAGACCAGATCTGACTCGCATAATGGTCATCATAGAGTAGGCGGCATCCTGCACAGCCATCTCAATAGTAACCCCGAGTCCATAGGAGCAGTGAAGAGGCTCAGTGGATCCAGGATAAGATGGAAATATCCTGACAGTGCAGAGATACTGGCTTTGATTAAAGTCTCGGAATTGTTCTTCGACCGTGTACTCAGGATACCAGCGGTATCCAGCCTCAGTCATTACCCTGACCAACTTAGCAGTATGGCCGGGTACATCTAGGCATCGAGTTAGGCGAACCACTTGATTGAGGTCGCGAGTGGCCATCTGAAAGCATAATCATAATGCAAAGGCATTAGAATCTCTAGCAAAATTTCGGCAGCATAACAGCTGTAAATGCTCAAAAAGGATATTGAGACATTTGACAAAGGATTTCGTACACACTCAACATCATCATATCAAGTTCTGGAACCATTCCAACAACATAATGTGGTAGTAGAACTGAACTAGGCTGGTAACCATCAAACTTATAAGGTACTACTGATTAGTAACTCGTGATCCTGATAGAGAGAACAGATCCTAATTCCTTAACCCCCGGTGGAAGAATGGACTGACTCAGATCAGAAAGTCATAAGGTATAAGGAGTAAAAAGAGCCTTACGTTCCAACCCACAAACAATTCCCCTACATATAACTAAGAATTTCTAGACTCAACATCGACCAGTTTGGCTTGGAGAACCTACAGGCAGTCCGGCTCTGATGCCAACGCTGTCAGGACCCCGACTCGATGTCACATCGATCTAGCTGGTAACACCTCATATCACTTTGCGGCCTCACGCACGGTATTCCCACGGGTGTCGTCTTACCTTTTTCCCGGGACCGTTTGCGCCTTTTGGCTCACGTATATGATAGTGTCGCTAGCATCCATATGATAAAGAGCCCGGGCTGACATGACTAGTTGTAAACCCAAAGTGGCACAGACTTACAGGGACAGGCATCCATGACCCAGCTTCGAACGTGTCGGTCATCAGCAAGTGGGTCCGGGCTGTAGCACTGGGCTAGCAGGACTCCGGTAAACCGGGCTGTAGCGGGCTAACAGGACTCCGGTACTCAAAGCGTGACATTTCCCCGAAGGGACAGACACATGAACGAAGAAGGACACATGCCGGCCAGCCTAAGTGTTCCAGAGCAGTAGCAAGCTACCATGGCTCAGCGGTAACACTAGGAGACATTTCCCGGTAAGAGAGGCTACTAAAGATAAACAACTAGATAGTCAGATCCCACACATACCAAGCATTTCAATCATACACACAATATGCTCGATATGTGCAATTACAACGAAGCATCACAACATGACTCTACGACACAAGTACTTTATTTAAGGCTCAGGGAGCCATACACAACATACACACAAAGGTACGGGTCTCACGACCCAACATACAAGTCATACAATCATACAAGCCAACAGCGGAAGTAATTTGTCTGAGTACAGACAACTAGTAAAATAAAAGAGGCTTGGAAAGCCTGGCTATACTATGTGGTCCTTCACAAGCTCAGGGTCACCACCTGGGTCTTTAGCCTACTCGTTGATGTCAACGTCTACATAGAACCCATCAGAAGGGGTTGCAGCGTCTTCTGTAAAAATGTAGATTATAGCAACACGAGTACAAAGGTACTCAGCAAGACTTACATTAGATCCTACATACATGCATAGTATCAAGAAGGGTTGGTGGAGTTATTGCAGCAAGCCAGCTTTGACTCTTGGCTAGACTATCCTACGATACTCCAATTTGAAATAGTTTTGCGCACACGAGTCCACTACTCACCACTTCAATACACTACCGAGGATCCACCCCCCTCTTCCTACGGAAGAGCCATCCTCGGCACTCACACTTATCTTGAGGCTTTTAGTAGTTTCCATTTACTTGTCTATGAACTGTATAGGCAACCAAGTAGTCCTTTACCGCGGACGCGGCTATTCGAATAGATCATGTTAACCCTGCAGGGGGTACTTCTTCATACACGCTCTCACCACTTACCGTCGTCTACACGACATGTACTCGGCAACCTTCAAGCGGAAGCCCAACGTGGGTGTCAGCCACGACCTACCTAATCACCTAAGCTTCCAGTCCAGGTTTATCGCCTATTCAGGTTCCATCCGCAGGGAGTCCGGCCGAGGTTTCCCATACGGCCCCGAACGATGTGAACAGGGTTCCCGAGATACCTAACGGGTATTCGGTACACCCGGCCACGTACCTACCGCATCACAGCCCACCCCTACGGTCAGCGCTGTCCACGGCCTCCAGTAGGCTACAAACACCAGAAACTACTTGCAACTCCTGGACGGAGAACTAGGGTGAATAAGAAGTCGAGAGGGTCCATTGGTTTCGGGCCCAATGCATGGTAGTAGCTGATTCTTAAATCACACATACAGATCTCAGTGCTTAAGGTCGGCTTCAATGAAACAACCCACCATGTACTCCTACATGGCCTCTCATCGATACCTTTACCAAATCGTGTTCACCACACCACTCTCATTATCGACATAATCATTTCACTCTAGCCCATCACCCAGATGAACCAGACCTGACACGACTCTAAGCATAGCAGGCATAGCAAGGTAGGAACAACACATACATATGGCTCAATCAACTCCTACACATGCTAGTGGGTTTCATCTAGTTACTGTGGCAATGACAGGTCATGCAGAGGAAATGGGTTCAACTACCGTAGCACACAGCAGTTTGAATCGCGTTGTCTTAATGCAGTAAAAAGAGCAGGAGCGAGAACATGGGATTGTATCGATATGATCAAATGGTTGGTTGCTTGCCTGATGGTTCGTTGCACGGATACGACTCTTCGTTAGGGTAATCACGGTACTCCTCGGGGACAGATCCTGTCGCAAAGGATAACGATACACAGGCATCACCAAACAATGTGCAACAATATGATGCATGCATGAAACATGGCAATATGAGTGTGTTGGGCTAATGCAACTAAAGCCAGGAGGGTTTGAACAAATTTGAATCAAAGATTCAAATTTCAAATTCAAATATGGCCTTTTAAAATGCCTTTTCTTATTCTGATTAAAACATCAATTTAACTTGTTTGATCATGCATGAAAATAGAACAGATGGATAGATTGGATTTTTCTGATCATTTTTCATATATAATTTGTCCAATTTGGAGTTACAGAATAAAAGTTATGAATTTTTGAAGTTTAATTAATATTCTGGAATTTTCCTGATTTAATTTAATCCAGAAATATCATTTACTGCGTCAGCCTGACGTCACAGTGACATCAGCAGGTCAACAGGGCTGGCTCGGGTCAAACCTGACGTGTGGGGTCCACACGTCAGTGTCACAGGGGCTAATCCCGCGTTGACCCCGGGCTGGTTAGCTTTGACTAAGCCCTGGGGTCCACTTGTCAGCGTCAGTAGGTGGTGGATTAGTGGTTAATCAACTAGGCCACGTCAGCTCGCCGGAGTTCTGGCCGGCGGCGACCAACAGTGCGGCGGCGATAGTGGTTTTGGTCGTTTCGGCCACCAAATGGAACGCGGCGACCACCGGAGTGAAGCTGAGGACGACCCGCGGCTCTTGGCGGAGTCCGTTGGGATCGGGGTGGCCGGAGTTGACGGCGGTGAGCTCGGCTGCGGCCGCCGGGGTTCGGTCGTGCACGGGAGTGGTGCTGGAGCTCGAAGTCGAGCAAAGTGAGGTGCTAGGGATGCTCTACTGGGTTCTGGGAACGCGTTGGACACGCCGGGGTGACCAAATGGTCACCGGAGCTGCGTCGACGGCGAGCTCGGCGACGGCGGAGGTTCGGCCGTGGTGGAGATGAAGCTACGGTGAGGGAACGAGGGGGAGAAGAGGGGGAAACGGTGGCGTAGTTCACCGCGGTTGCAGTGGGCGTCGAAGCGGGCTCGGGGACGCGCTGGAGACGGCGAATTCGTCGGCGACGGTGGTCGGAGCCCGAAGAGGGGAACGGCGACGTGGCGGCGATGCAGGGCTTCCGGGGACTCGTGGAGCGGTGGGGAGGAAGAGGGAGTTGTGGCGGAGCTTCTGAGCTACTCGGGGGAGCGAGGGGTGGCCGGAGTCAGTGGCTACGGCGAACGGCGGCGACGGTGTGCTTCGGCCGAGAGCGAGAGAGAGCGAGGGAGCAATGGGGGAGAGTGAGCGAGAGCAGGGGGGATCGGGACGGGCTGCGGACGTCGTCCACGCGGCCAGGAGGGCGTCGGCAAGCAGGAGGTGGCCGCGCGGCCGCGCGCGCGCGAGCACGCAGCAGCTTCGGGGCGTGGGGTGGAAGACGACGGGGAGCTACAGTGTTGGGCTGGGTCGGTTGCTGGCTGGGCCGGCCGGTTGGCTGGGCCGCACAGGTAAGTCTTCCCCTTTCTTTTTTCTGTTTTCTGTTTATTTAATATATCTGCAACTTTGTTGAATTAAATAAAATACCTAGGCAACTCCAAAATTCACCAAACTACTCCTGGTCCATAGTTGGATTATTTCCAACATGAAACATTTTAGTTTGAAGATATTTGAGCATTTAAATATTTTATATTATTTTAAATGCCCAAATTCAAATATCTATGATTTAATTCAAAGACCCTAAGATGGCCTAGAAAATTGTGCACCACTTTTGTCAGAGGTTCTGAACCAAGGCTAAAATGATGGACATTTTAGAAGGGCATTTCAGGTTCATTGAAAAATTATTTTAGTAACCCTAGTTGGTTTCAGAGGGGACTGGGGGTTCTGTCATCCCCATTTCAAGTTTCTGATGAAAAAGTAAACATGATGCAACACTCTAATGCATGACTAGCTAGGATGTGACAACTCACCCCCACTCAAAAGAATCTCGTCCCGAGATTTGGGTTCCTCCGAGAAGAAGGCGGGGTATTCAAGTCGAAGACGATCCTCCCTTTCCCAAGTTGCTTCATCTTCAGAATGGTGCGACCATTGAACCTTGAGAAACTTGATATTATGACGTCGCGTGGTACGCTCGGCTTGATCGAGGATACGAATGGGGTACTCCCGATATGTAAGATTATCTTGGAGATCAAGCGTTTCGTGGTCCACTTCATGGATAGGATCCGAGAAGCAACGCCTGAGTTGAGAAACGTGGAAGACATCGTGAACTCTGGAGAGGTGCGGAGGTAGTTCCAATTGGTAGGCAACTTCTCCTCGTTTGGCAAGAATGCGAAAAGGTCCAATGTAACGAGGAGCCAATTTGCCTTTGATACCGAAACGATGGGTTCCTTTCAGAGGGGTGACCCGAAGATAAGCCTTCTCGTCAACCTCGAAAGTCATAGCCTTATGTTTTCGGTCATATTGACTCTTTTGACGAGATTGGGCTGTTTTCAACTTTTCACGAACGATACGAACTTGTTCTTCTGCTTCCTGAATCATATCCGGGCCAAAGAATTGTCTTTCCCCGGTCTCTGACCAGTTAAGGGGTGTTCGACATCGTCGTCCATAGAGAACTTCAAAAGGGGCTTTACCCAAGCTAGATTGATAGCTGTTGTTGTAAGCGAATTCGGCAAATGGAAGGCACTTCTCCCAGTCCATTCTGAAAGAGATAACGGAGGCTCGAAGCATGTCTTCTAGAATCTGATTGACGCGTTCCACTTGACCACTTGACTGAGGGTGGAAAGCGGTGCTAAAGGAGAGACGGGTTCCCATAGCATTTTGGAAACTTTCCCAAAATCGAGAGGTGAAAAGACTTCCTCGATCCGAATTGATTTCCAAAGGAACACCATGGAGAGACACTATTCGGGAGATGTACAGATCTGCCAGCTGACTAGCGGTTATACTCTCACGAACGGGTAAGAAATGAGCTACCTTGGAAAGACGATCGATAACGACGAAAATAGCATTATTCCCTCTTTTGGTCCTGGGAAAACCGGTAATGAAATCCATACCAATTTTATCCCATTTCCATTCAGGAATAGCTAAGGGTTGAAGGGTGCCAGCAGGCCGTTGATGCTCTGCTTTTACACGACGACAGACGTCGCAATTAGCAATATACTGAGCGATTTCTCTCTTCATCCTAGTCCACCAGAACCTCTGGCGTAGGTCCTGATACATCTTAGTACTACCGGGATGAATGGTGAGAGGAGATTCATGAACTTCCTTAAGGATCAATCGCCTCAGGTTGCGTACCTTGGGAACCACTAGTCGATCCCCGAAGTATACGACTCCTTGATCATTAATGGAGAAACAATTCGCAATTCCTTTTTGAATGTTTCTCCTGATGCGGGAGATTCCCGGATCTACCTTCTGTGCTTTGATAATTTGATCCGTAAGGGTAGGTTTTGCCACCAAGGTGGAGAGAAAACCTTGAGGTACAATGTGAAGGTTAAGCTTCCGAAATTCCTCATGGAGAAGCGGTTGACTTTGTTGTAACATCAGATTGTTACAATAAGATTTACGACTTAGCGCATCAGCCATGACGTTGGCTTTCCCCGGGGTATAGGTTATCCCTAAGTCGAAGTCTGTGATCAATTCAACCCAACGTCTTTGCCTGAGATTCAGATCCGGTTGGGTGAAGATGTACTTCAGACTTTGGTGATCAGTAAATATTTCGCAACGATTACCGAGGAGGTAATGTCGCCAGGTCTTAAGTGCATAGACTATGGCTGCAAGTTCTAAATCATGAGTAGGATAATTCTCCTCATGTGGGTGCAATTGCCGTGAAGCGTAAGCAATTACGTGTCGATCTTGCATAAGAATGCAACCTAGTCCTTGTCGCGAGGCGTCGCAGTAGATAACAAAGTCCTTGGAGAAGTCTGGCGGTACCAGCACGGGAGCAGAAGTCAGGCGTCTTTTCAGTTCCTGAAAACTGTGCTCACATTGTGGAGTCCATTCGAACTTCTTATCTTTCTTGAGGAGTTCGGTTAGAGGTTTAGCAACTTTTGAGAAGTTCTCGACAAAGCGGCGACAATAGCTCGCTAAGCCTAGAAAACTCCGAACTTGCTTGACCGATTCGGGTGGAGTCCAATCAAGGACGGCTTGAACTCGCTCAGGGTTAACCGCAATACCTTTACCAGATATTACATGGCCCAGATAGGTCACTTCTGGCAACCAGAATTCACATTTTGAAAATTTGGCATAAAGGCGATGCTCACGAAGTTTCTGCAACACTAGTCTTAGATGTTCGGCATGTTCTTCCTCGTTCTTGGAGTAGATGAGTATATCATCGAGATAAACTACGACGAATTTATCCAAATACTCCATGAAGATTGAGTTCATTAACCGAGAAAAGGTGGCTGGAGCGTTGGTTAAACCGAAGGACATGACGGTGTACTCGTATTGGCCATAACGAGTAACAAAGGCCGTTTTAGGAATGTCCCCGTTTCTGATTTTGATTTGATGGTAGCCCAACCTCAAATCCATCTTAGAGAAGACTGAGGATCCAGCGAGCTGATCATACAGGTCGTTGATCCTGGGAAGTGGATATTTGTTCTTGATCGTGACCAAATTGACAGGTCGGTAATCTACAACCATCCGGTCCGTACCATCCTTCTTCTTGACGAATAGGACGGGGCAAGCCCACGGAGATGAACTAGGGCGGATGAAACCCTTTTTCAAGGACTCATCGAGTTGTTTCTTAAGCTCGGCTAGCTCTAGGGGTGCCATCTTGTAGGGTCTTCTAGCAATCGGAATGGTTCCGGGGATGAGGTCGATTACAAACTCAACATCCCTGTCAGGTGGAACACCTGGCAATTCCTCTGGAAAGACATCCGGGAAGTCACGGACTACCGGAACGTCCTCAAGGTCTGGCAACGGGCTGGCGTTAAGAGAATATAATTGTCGCTTGGTTATTCGGGTCAAGACATTGACTATCTTGCCCGAAGGGTGGGTGAGTTGAACAGTCCTAGAGAAGCAATCAATTTTGGCATGATGAGCTGACATCCAGTCCATACCCAAAATGATATTAATATCTGAAGATTTAAGGGCTATCAAAGACGCAAGGAAAACAAGTCTATCGACTTGGATCTCATTTCCATAACTTACCCTAGAGGTCTGCCATCTAGACCCAGGGGTAGAGATTTCCATAGTGGACGGCAGATCACAGAATGCAACGTTATGCAAACGAGCATAATTTTCAGATATAAAGGAATGAGAGGCTCCTGTATCGAAAAGAACAGATGCCGGGTGGCAATTAACAAGAAGCGTACCGAGAACGACGTTGGGATCTTCTTGAGCTTCTTCGGCAGAGACACAGTTGACATGGCCACGTGAAGCGGTGACCGGTTTAGCGTGGAACACTTTTCCTGTCGGCTTGCCACGGCCAACAGCTTTAGCAGATTGATTGGGGTTGGTCTGGGGACACTCACGCATATAGTGACCAGATTCCCCACACTTGAAACAAGTCACGGAACTGGTACGTGGAGGAGCATTATTGGTTGGACCCCCATAGGGCTTAGCTGGAGCAGACTGTTGAGCGGGGCGAGGCGCCTGGAAAGATGGCCTCGGTGTGAACCTGGGTGGCAGGGCGGTGTTGGGTACCCACACGCGGCGCTTCTGAGGACCAGCACCGGATGAGGAACCCGTGTCACGTCCATGCTTGCGTGTTGCGTCATAGTCAGTCTGACCAGTTTCAGCACTGATGGCTTTGTTGACTAGTTTCGAAAAAGATGTGCACTCATGCAGACGGAGGTCGCGGCGAAGCTCAGGACTAAGGCCCTTACGGAACCTTGCTTGCTTCTTGGCGTCAGTAGACACTTCCTCAGTTGCATAACGTGCAAGATTACCAAACTCCCTGCTATAGACATCCACAGAAAGTCGGCCTTGGGTGAAATTGCAAAATTCTTCACGCTTACGGTCCATGAGACCCTCCGGAATGTGATGTTCACGGAAAGCCTCACTGAACTCAGCCCAAGTAGTGACATGGCCTGCTGGGCGCATAGCTCCATAATTCTCCCACCATAGACTGGCGGGGCCTTCAAGATGATATGCAGCAAAGGTGACCTTGTCAGCCTCAGCTACCAGCGCGGAACGCAGCTTGTGAGAGATACTGCGAAGCCAGTCATCAGCGTCGAGAGGCTCGACGGAGTGGTGGAACGTGGGTGGATGCAATTTGATAAAATCACTGAGTGACACCACGTTAGTCCTCTGATGGTGTGTTGTATTCTGTTCTATACGCTCCAACAAACAGTTTGTCTCCCGCTTGTTTCTCTCAGCTTCCATCATAACCTCGGCTAGTGAAGGAGGTTGAGGCAGATGTTCATTTCTGGCTTCACTGCCTTCGGCCTGCTCTTGGGAAGCAGGATTAGCGCGTGTGTTGACCATCCTAGGTAGACAAGACAATGGTTTAGTCAGAATGATGAAATTCCGACATGGGATACATAATGTAAGAAATAATTCGGAATGCAAGATGATCATCCGTATGACATGGTAGATACAGAAACTGCTTCTTTATTCCATCGTCATACACACCATACAGGTTTAGTACAAGACCAAGCAAAGTACTAATACGGTGAAAAGAGGATTACATCTCATCGGAGGCATCCCAAGCTCCTATACATTATTTTTCTACATCTCCGGAAAGAGTACAAACTAGGTCATATCCCACGAGACACGCAGGACAATAGACGACACAGCTAGTGCGAACTAGTGATACTACTACTAACTCAGACCGATCCGTAGTAGTCCTCGTAGAAGTCACCTCCATAGCCTGGAAGTTCAACATGATCATCCGGAAACAGACGGTCTCACGGAGCTTGTGGACCATAGGGGCTAGGATGAGGTCGTGGACCAACAAACGGTGGCCTGCGGGGACCGCGAGGTGGGGTGATGCCTCCTACATCACGCCAAACCATCACGTCTGGCAGAGCAGATCTCACAGGATAGAGATCGCGCATATCTGAATATCCAGCTTGCACCGCCGGTGCGAACCGAGTCAAAGTGGCCCAGTGGTCGGCTCGGGTATTGAAGAGCTCTAACCTTAAGGCCCGATTTTCACGGTCCTTATCCTCGAGCATCTCAGCAGTGGTGCGAGTCCGTGAATCCTCCTAAGTGGAGTCATCATAGATAGCCTGGAGATACCCTTGTGCTCCCGGAAGTGATCCTGGCATATACCGGAAATCAGAGTCCCGAAATAGACCAGATCTGACTCGCATAATGGTCATCATAGAGTAGGCGGCATCCTGCACAGCCATCTCAATAGTAACCCCGAGTCCATAGGAGCAGTGAAGAGGCTCAGTGGATCCAGGATAAGATGGAAATATCCTGACAGTGCAGAGATACTGGCTTTGATTAAAGTCTCGGAATTGTTCTTCGACCGTGTACTCAGGATACCAGCGGTATCCAGCCTCAGTCATTACCCTGACCAACTTAGCAGTATGGCCGGGTACATCTAGGCATCGAGTTAGGCGAACCACTTGATTGAGGTCGCGAGTGGCCATCTGAAAGCATAATCATAATGCAAAGGCATTAGAATCTCTAGCAAAATTTCGGCAGCATAACAGCTGTAAATGCTCAAAAAGGATATTGAGACATTTGACAAAGGATTTCGTACACACTCAACATCATCATATCAAGTTCTGGAACCATTCCAACAACATAATGTGGTAGTAGAACTGAACTAGGCTGGTAACCATCAAACTTATAAGGTACTACTGATTAGTAACTCGTGATCCTGATAGAGAGAACAGATCCTAATTCCTTAACCCCCGGTGGAAGAATGGACTGACTCAGATCAGAAAGTCATAAGGTATAAGGAGTAAAAAGAGCCTTACGTTCCAACCCACAAACAATTCCCCTACATATAACTAAGAATTTCTAGACTCAACATCGACCAGTTTGGCTTGGAGAACCTACAGGCAGTCCGGCTCTGATGCCAACGCTGTCAGGACCCCGACTCGATGTCACATCGATCTAGCTGGTAACACCTCATATCACTTTGCGGCCTCACGCACGGTATCCCCACGGGTGTCGTCTTACCTTTTTCCCGGGACCGTTTGCGCCTTTTGGCTCACGTATATGATAGTGTCGCTAGCATCCATATGATAAAGAGCCCGGGCTGACATGACTAGTCGTAAACCCAAAGTGGCACAGACTTACAGGGACAGGCATCCATGACCCAGCTTCAAACGTGTCGGTCATCAGCAAGTGGGTCCGGGCTGTAGCACTGGGCTAGTAGGACTCCGGTAAACCGGGCTGTAGCGGGCTAACAGGACTCCGGTACTCAAAGCGTGACATTTCCCCGAAGGGACAGACACAGGAATGAAGAAGGACACATGCCGGCCAGCCTAAGTGTTCCAGAGCAGTAGCAAGCTACCATGGCTCAGCGGTAACACTAGGAGACATTTCCCGGTAAGAGAGGCTACTAAAGATAAACAACTAGATAGTCAGATCCCACACATACCAAGCATTTCAATCATACACACAATATGCTCGATATGTGCAAATACAACGAAGCATCACAACATGACTCTACGACACAAGTACTTTATTTAAGGCTCAGTGAGCCATACATAACATACACACAAAGGTACGGGTCTCACGACCCAACATACAAGTCATACAATCATACAAGCCAACAGCGGAAGTAACTTGTCTGAGTACAGACAACTAGTAAAATAAAGGAGGCTTGGAAAGCCTGGCTATACTATGTGGTCCTTCACAAGCTCAGGGTCACCACCTGGGTCTTTAGCCTACTCGTTGATGTCAACGTCTACATAGAACCCATCAGAAGGGGTTGCAGCGTCTTCTGTAAAAATGTAGATTATAGCAACATGAGTACAAAGGTACTCAGCAAGACTTACATCAGATCCTACATACATGCATAGTATCAAGAAGGGTTGGTGGAGTTATTGCAGCAAGCCAGCTTTGACTCTTGGCTAGACTATCCTACGATACTCCATTTGAAACAGTTTTGCGCACACGAGTCCACTATTCACCACTTCAATACACTACCGAGGATCCACCTCCGTCTTCCTACGGAAGAGCCATCCTCGGCACTCACACTTATCTTGAGGCTTTTATCAGTTTCCATTTACTTGTCTATGAACTGTATAGGCAACCAAGTAGTCCTTTACTGCGGACGCGGCTATTCGAATAGATCATGTTAACCCTGCAGGGAGTACTTCTTCATACATGTACTCGGCAACCTTCAAGCGGAAGCCCAACGTGGGTGTCGGCCACGACCTACCTAATCACCTAAGCCTCCAGTCCAGGTTTATCGCCTATTCAGGTTCCATCCGCAGGGAGTCCGGCCGAGGTTTCCCATACGGCCCCGAACGATGTGAACAGGGTTCCCAAGATACCTAACGGGTATTCGGTACACCGTGCCACGTACCTACCGCATCACAGCCCACCCCTACGGTCAGCGCTGTCCACGGCCTCCAGTAGGCTACAAACACCAGAAACTACTTGCAACTCCTGGACGGAGAACTAGGGTGAATAAGAAGTCGAGAGGGTCCATTGGTTTCGGGCCCAATGCATGGTAGTAGCTGAATCTTAAATCACACATACAGATCTCAGTGCTTAAGGTCGGCTTCAATGAAACAACCCACCATGTACTCCTACATGGCCTCTCATCGATACCTTTACCAAATCGTGTTCACCACACCACTCTCATTACCGACATAATCATTTCACTCTAGCCCATCACCCAGATGAACCAGACCTGACACAACTCTAAGCATAGCAGGCATAGCAAGGTAGGAACAACACATACATAGGGCTCAATCAACTCCTACACATGCTAGTGGGTTTCATCTAGTTACTGTGGCAATGACAGGTCATGCAGAGGAAATGGGTTCAACTACCGCAGCACACAGCAGTTTGAATCGCGTTGTCTTAATGCAGTAAAAGAGAGCAGGAGCGAGAACATGGGATTGTATCGATATGATCAAATGGTTGGTTGCTTGCCTGATGGTTCGTTGCACGGATACGGTTCTTCGTTAGGGTAGTCACGGTACTCCTCGGGGACAGATCCTGTCGCAAAGGATAATGATACACAGGCATCACCAAACAATGTGCAACAATATGATGCATGCATGAAACATGGCAATATGAGTGTGTTGGGCTAATGCAACTAAAGCCAGAAGTGTTTGAACAAATTTGAATCAAAGATTCAAATTTCAAATTCAAATATGGCCTTTTAAAGTGCTTTTCCTTGTTCTGATTAAAACATCAATTTAACTTGTTTGATCATGCATGAAAATAGTACAGATGGATAGATTGGATTTTTCTGATCATTTTTCATATATAATTTGTCCAATTTGGAGTTACAGAATAAAAGTTATGAATTTTTGAAGTTTAATTAATATTCTGGAATTTCCTGATTTAAATTAAATCCAGAAATATCATTACTGCGTCAGCCTGACGTCACAGTGACATCAGCAGGTCAACAGGGCTGGCTCGGGTCAAACCTGACGTGTGGGGGCCACACGTCAGTGACAGGCGGGGTTAAACAGATTTAAATTAATCCTAATTACTAATTAAGGGCGCTGGGGCCCACTGTCAGTGTCAGGGGGGTTGACTAACAGTAGTTAGCGCTAACCTAACCACCTGGCCGACAGGGCCCACGCGTCAGTGACCCTGGGGGGTCAAACCCCAGGTGGGTCAGGTCAAACCCCACCGGCGACATGACGCCGGCGAGATCCGAGACGGCGGCGAGAGTGCTTTTTGCCATTCCGGCGACCAAATGGACGGCGGAAGGTATCTACGTGTTGCTGAGGCTGAGCCGCGTCTATTGGTGGTGGTGGTTGGGCTCGGGGTGGCCGGAGTTGACGGCGGCGAGCTCGGCTGCGGCGGCCGGAGTTCGGGTGCGGTCGGGATCAGTGTTGCAGGGGGTTTGGGGAGGCGCTGGTGCGTTCTACGTGCTCCTGGTGATGTGTGGAGCACGATGGTGTGCTCGGTTGGGCGCTACGGCGACCGTGGCCACGACGGCGACATCGCCGGCGGCATGGAGCTCTCGGTCGAGGTGGAGCTAGGGCCTAGAGGTCGGGAGAGACCAGGGAAGAAGGGAGAAACGCTCCGGGGGCTCACCGCGGTTGTAGTGGGCGTTGAAGCGGGCTCGGGGACGCGCCGGAGACGACGAATTTGACGGCGACGGTGGTCGGAGTCCGAAGAGGGGAACGGCGACGTGGCGGCGATGCAGGGCTTCCGGGGACCCGTGGAGCGGTGGGGAGGAAGAGGGAGTCGAGGCGGAGCTCCTGAGCTAATCGGGGGAGCGAGGGGTGGTCGGAGGCAGTGGCTAAGGCGAACGGCGGCGACGGTGTGCTTCGGCCGTGAGAGGGAGAGAGCGAGGGAGAGGAAGGAGAGAGCCGGGGAGAGTGAGAGAGAGCAGGGGGGATCGGGACGGGCTGCGGGCGTCGTCCACACGGCCAGGAGGGCGTCGGCAAGCAGGAGGTGGCCGCGCGGCCGTGCGCGCGCGAGCACGCAGCAGCTTCGGGGCGTGGGGAGGAAGACGACGGGGAGCTACAGTGCTGGGCTGGGTCGGTTGCTGGTTGGGCCGGCCGGCTGGCTGGGCCGCACAGGTAAGTCTTCCCCTTTCTTTTCTGTTTTCTGTTTTTATTTAATATATCTGCAACTTTGTTGAATTAAATAAAATACCTAGGCAACTCCAAAAATCACCAAACTACTCCTGGCTCATAGTTGGATTATTTCCAACATGAAACATTTTAGTTTGGAGATATTTGAGCATTTAAATATTTTATATTATTTTAAATGCCCAAATTCAAATAACTATGATTTAATTCAAAACCCTAGGATGGCCTAGGAAAATGTGCACCACTTTTGGCAGAGGTTCTGAACCAAGGCAAAAATGATGGGCATTTTAGAAGGGCATTTCAGGTTCATTGAAAAATTATTTTAGTAACCCTAGTTGGTTTCAGAGGGGACTGGGGGTTCTGTCTTCCCCATTTCAAGTTTCTGATGAATGAGTAAACATGATGCAACACTCTAATGCATGACTAGCTAGGGTGTGACAACTGGGCTAGCAGGACTCCGGTAAACCGGGCTGTAGCGGGCTAACAGGACTCCGGTACTCAAAGCGTGACATTTCCCCGAAGGGACAGACACAGGAACGAAGAAGGACACATGCCGGCCAGCCTAAGTGTTCCAGAGCAGTAGCAAGCTACCATGTCTCAGCGGTAACACTAGGAGACATTTCCCGGTAAGAGAGGCTACTAAAGATAAACAACTAGATAGTCAGATCCCACACATACCAAGCATTTCAATCATACACACAATATGCTCGATATGTGCAAATACAACGAAGCATCACAACATGACTCTATGACACAAGTATTTTATTTAAGGCTTAGGGAGCCATACATAACATACACAAAGGTACGGGTCTCACGACCCCACATACAAGTCATACAGTCATACAAACCAGCAGCGGAAGTAACTTGTCTGAGTATAGACAACTAGTAAAATAAAAGAGGCTTGGAAAGCCTAACTATACTACGTGGTCCTCCACAAGCTCAGGGTCACCACCTGGATCTTTAGCCTACTCGTTGATGTCAACGTCTACATAGAACCCATCAGAAGGGGTTGCAGCGTCTTCTGTAAAAATGTAGATTATAGCAACATGAGTACAAAGGTACTCAGCAAGACTTACATCAGATCCTACATACATGCATAGTATCAAGAAGGTTTGGTGGAGTTATTGCAGCAAGCCAGCTTTGACTCTTGGCTAGGCTATCCTACAATACTTCAATTGAAATGGTTTTGCGCACACGAGTCCACTACTCACCACTTCAATACACTACCGAGGATCCACCTCCGTCTTCCTACGGAAGAGCCATCCTCGGCACTCACACTTATCTTGAGGCTTTTAACGGTTTCCATTTACTTGTCTATGAACTGTATAGGCAACCAAGTAGTCCTTTACCGCGGACGCGGCTATTCGAATAGATCATCTTAACCCTGCAGGGGTGTACTTCTTCATACACGCTCTCACCACTTACCGTCGTTTACACGACATGTACTCGGCAACCTTCAAGCGGAAGCCCAACGTGGGTGTCGGCCACGACCTACCTAATCACCTAAGCCTCCGGTCCAGGTTTATCGCCTATTCAGGTTCCATCCGCAGGGAGTCCGGCCGAGGTTTCCCATACGGCCCCGAACGATGTGAACAGGGTTCCCGAGATACCTAACGGGTATTCGGTACACCGTGCCACGTACCTACCGCATCACAGCCCACCCCTACGGTCAGCGCTGTCCACGGCCTCCAGTAGGCTACAAACACCAGAAACTACTTGCAACTCCTGGACGGAGAACTAGGGTGAATAAGAAGTCGAGAGGGTCCATTGGTTTCGGGCCCAATGCATGGTAGTAGCTGATTCTTAAATCACACATACAGATCTCAGTGCTTAGGGTCGGCTTCAATGAAACAACCCACCATGTACTCCTACATGGCCTCTCATCGATACCTTTACCAAATCGTGTTCACCACACCACCCTCATTACCGACATAATCATTTCACTCTAGCCCATCACCCAGATGAACCAGACCTGACACAACTCTAAGCGTAGCAGGCATAGCAAGGTAGGAACAACACATACATATGGCTCAATCAACTCCTACACATGCTAGTGGGTTTCATCTAGTTACTGTGGCAATGACAGGTCATGCAGAGGAAATGGGTTCAACTACCGTAGCACACAGCAGTTTGAATCGCGTTGTCTTAATGCAGTAAAAGAGAGCAGGAGCGAGAACATGGGATTGTATCGATATGATCAAATGGTTGGTTGCTTGCCTGATGGTTCGTTGCACGGATACGGTTCTTCGTTAGGGTAATCACGGTACTCCTCGGGGACAGATCCTGTCGCAAAGGACACCGATACACAAACATCACCAAACAATATGCAACAATATGATGCATGCATGAAACATGGCAATATGAGTGTGTTGGGCTAATGCAACTAAAACCAGATGTGTTTGAACAAATTTGAATCAAAGATTCAAATTCCAAATTCAAATATGGCCTTTTAAAGTGCTTTTCCTTGTTCTGATTAAAACATCAATTTAACTTGTTTGATCATGCATGAAAATAGTACAGATGGATAGATTGGATTTTTCTGATCATTTTTCATATATAATTTGTCCAATTTGGAATTACAGAATAAAATTTATGAATTTTTGAAGTTTAATTAATATTCTGGAATTTCCTGATTTAATTTAAATCCAGAAATATAATTACTGTGTCAGCATGACGTCAGCATGACGTCAGTGGTCAACTGTGGCTGGTTGAAGTCAAACCTGACGTGTGGGGGCCACACGTCAGTGACAGGGGGGGTTAAACAGATTTAAATTAATCCTAATTACTTAATTAGTGGCACTGGGGCCCACTGTCAGTGTCAGGGGGGGTTGACTAACAGTAGTTAGCGCTAACCTAACCACCTGGCCGACAGGGCCCACGCGTCAGTGACCCTGGGGGGTCAAACCCCAGGTCGGTCAAGTCAAACCCCACCGGCGACATGACGCCGGCGAGATCCGAGACGGCGGCGAGAGTGCTTTTTGCCATTCCGGCGACCAAATGGACGGCGGAAGGCATCTACGTGTTGCTGAGGCTGAGCCGCGTCTATTGGTGGTGGTGGTTGGGCTCGAGGTGGCCGGAGTTGACGGCGGCGAGCTCGGCTGCGGTGGCCGGAGTTCGGGTGCGGTCGGGATCAGTGTTGCAGGGGGTTTGGGGAGGCGTTGGTGCGTTCTACGTGCTCCTCGTGATGTGTGGAGCACGATGGCGAGCTCGGTTGGGCGCTACGGCGACCGTGGCCACGACGGCGACATCGCCGGCGGCGTGGAGCTTTCGGTCGAGGTGGAGCTAGGGCCTAGAGGTCGGGAGAGACCAGGGAAGAAGGGGGAATCGCTCCGGGGGCTCACCGCGGTTGCAGTGGGCGTCGAAGCAGGCTCGGGGACGCGCCGGAGACGACGAATTTGACGGCGACGGTGGTCGGAGTCCGAAGAGGGGAACGGCGACGTGGCGGCGATGTAGGGCTTCCGGGGACCCGTGGAGCGGTGGGGAGGAAGAGGGAGTTGTGGCGGAGCTTCTGAGCTAATCGGGGGAGCGAGGGGTGGTCGGAGGCGGTGGCTATGGCGAACGGCGGCGACGGTCATGTTCGGCCGAGCGAGAGAGAGAGCGAGAGAGAGGAAGGAGAGAGCCAGGGAGAGTGAGAGAGAGCAGGGGGAGAGGCGTGGCGTCGTCCAGGGCGTCGAGCGAGGAGGGGAGGCCAGGCAAGCAGGCGAGCAGGTGGCGTGGCGCGGTGGCGCGCGCGCGCGCGCCGGCCACACTCCCCTCCCTCTGTCTGGACGAAGACGACAGAGGAGGGAGGTGGGCTGGGCTGGCTGGGCCAGCCAGCTGGCTGGGCCGCACAGTGGAGGAGCCCAGGTAGGTTTTTCCCCCTTTCTTTTCTGTTTTCTGTTTTTATTTAATATATCTGCAACTTTGTTGAATTAAATAAAATACCTAGACAACTCCAAAAATCACCAAACTACTCCTGGTCCAT
Organism: Triticum aestivum; assembly: GCF_018294505.1. Lineage (NCBI taxonomy): Eukaryota > Viridiplantae > Streptophyta > Magnoliopsida > Poales > Poaceae > Triticum > Triticum aestivum. Next base: position 407,991,902 of record NC_057810.1, on the reverse strand, counting down.
AGTTGGATTATTTCCAACATGAAACATTTTAGTTTGGAGATATTTGAGCATTTAAATATTTTATATAATTTTAAATGCCCAAATTCAAATAGTTATGATTTAATTCAAAAACCCTAGGATGGCCTAGGAAAATGTGCACCACTTTTGCAGAGGTTCTGAACCAAGACAAAAATGATGGGCATTTTAGAAGGGCATTTCAGGTTCATTGAAAATTATTTTAGTAAACCCTAGTTGGTTTCAGAGGGGACTGGGGGTTCTGTCATCCCCATTTCAGGTTTCTGCTGAAAGAGTAAACATGAT
>NC_057810.1:407986082-407991592 GCF_018294505.1 Triticum aestivum | reverse complement strand
CGCTGGGCGCATAGCTCCATAATTCTCCCACCATAGACTGGCGGGGCCTTCAAGATGATATGCGGCAAAGGTGACCTTGTCAGCCTCCGCTACCAGCGCGGAACGCAGCTTGTGAGAAATACTGCGAAGCCAGTCATCAGCGTCGAGAGGCTCGACGGAGTGGTGGAACGTGGGTGGATGCAATTTGATAAAATCACTAAGTGACACCACGTTAGCCCTCTGATGGTGTGCTGTATTCTGTTCAATACGCTCCAACAAACGGTTTGTCTCCCGCTTGTTTCTCTCAGCTTCCATCATCACCTCGGCTAGTGAAGGAGGATGAGGCAGATTTTCATTCCTGGCTTCACTGCCTTCGGCCTGCTCTTGAGAAGCAGGGTTGGCGCGCGTGTTGACCATCCTAGGTAAACAAGACAAAGATTTAGTCAGAATGATAAAATTCCGACATAGGAATACATAATGTGAGGAATAACTCGGAATGCAAGATGATCATCCGTATGACATGGTAGATACAGAAACTGCTTCTTTTATTCCATCGTCATACACACCATACAAGGTTTAGTACAAGACCAAACGAAGTACTATTACGGTGAAAAGGGATTACATCTCATCGGAGGCATTCCAAACTCCTATACATTATTTTTCTACAACTCCGGAAAGAGTACAAACTAGGTCATATCCCACGAGTCACGCGGAACGATAGATGACACAGCTAGTGCAAACTAGGGATACTACCCCTAACTCAGACCGATCCGTAGTAGTCCTCATAAAAGTCACCTCCATAGCCTGGAAGCTCAACATGTTCATCCGGAAACAGATGATCTCGCGGAGCTTGTGGACCATAGGGGCTAGGATGAGGCCTTGGACCAACAAACGGTGGCCTGCGGGGACCGCGAGGTGGGGTGATGCCTCCTACATCACGCCAAACCATCACGTCAGGCAGAGCAGATCTCACAGGATAGAGATCGCGCATATCTGAGAATCCAGCTTGCACCGCCGGTGCGAACCGAGTCAAAGTGGCCCAGTGGTCAGCACGGGTATTGAAGAGCTCTAACCTTAAGGCCCGATTTTCACGATCCTTAACCTCGAGCATCTCAGCAGTGGTGCGAGTTCGTGAATCCTCCTGAGTGGAATCAGCATAAATAGCTTGGAGATATCCTTGTGCTCCCGGAAGTGATCCTGGCATATACCGGAAATCAGAGTCCCGAAATAAACCAGATCTGACTCGCATAATGGTCATCATGGAGTAGGCGGCATCCTGCACAGCCATCTCAATAGTAACCCCGAGTCCATAGGAGCAGTGAAGAGGCTCAGTGGATCCAGGATAAGATGGAAATATCCTGACAGTGCAGAGATACTGGCTTTGATTGAAGTCCCGGAATTGCTCTTCGACCGTGTACTCAGGATACCAGCGGTATCCAGCCTCAGTCATTACCCTGACCAACTTAGCAGTATGGCCGGGTACATCTAGGCATCGAGTCAGGCGAACCACTTGATTGAGGTCGCGAGTGGCCATCTGAAAGCATAATCATAATGCAAAGGCATTAGAATTTCTAGCAAAATTTCGACAGCATAACAGCTGTAAATGCTCAAAAAGGATTTTGAGACATTTGACAAAGGATTTCGTACACACTCAACATCATCATATCAAAGTTCTGAAACCATGTTGGCAACACAATGTGGTAGTAGAACTGAACTAGGCTTGTAACCATCAAACTTATAAGGTACTACTGATTAGTAACACGTGATCCTGATAGAGAGAACAGATCCTAATTCCTTAACCCCCGGTGGAAGAATGGACTGACTCAGATCAGAAAGTCATAAGGTATAAGGAGTAAAAAGAGCCTTACGTTCCAACCCACAAACAATTCCCCTACATATAACTAAAGAATTTCTAGACTCAACATCGACCAGTTTGGCTTGGAGAACCTACAGGCAGTCCGGCTCTGATGCCAACGCTGTCAGGACCCCGACTCGATGTCACATCGATCTAGCTGGTAACACCTCATATCACTTTGCGGCCTCACGCACGGTATCCCCACGGGTGTCGTCTTACCTTTTCCCGGGACCGTTTGCGCCTTTTGGCTCACGTATATGATAGTGTCGCTAGCATCCATATGATAAAGAGCCCGGGCTGACATGACTAGTCGTAAACCCAAAGTGGCACAGACTTACAGGGACAGGCATCCATGACCCAGCTTCGAACGGGTCGGTCATCAGCAAGTGGGTCCGGGCTGTAGCACTGGGCTAGCAGGACTCCGGTAAACCGGGCTGTAGCGGGCTAACAGGACTCCGGTACTCAAAGCGTGACATTTCCCCGAAGGGACAGACACAGGAACGAAGAAGGACACATGCCGGCCAGCCTAAGTGTTCCAGAGCAGTAGCAAGCTACCATGGCTCAGCGGTAACACTAGGAGACATTTCCCGGTAAGAGAGGCTACTAAAGATAAACAACTAGATGGTCAGACCCCACACATACCAAGCATTTCAATCATACACACAATATGCTCGATATGTGCAAATACAACGAAGCATCACAACATGACTCTATGACACAAGTACTTTATTTAAGGCTCAGGGAGCCATACATGTCATACACACAAGTACGGGTCTCACGACCCAACATACAAATCATACAGTCATACAAGCCAACAGCGGAAGTACTTTGTCTGGGTACAGACAACTAGTGAAATAAAAGAGGCTTGGAAAGCCTGGCTATACTATGTGGTCCTTCACAAGCTCAGGGTCACCACCTGGGTCTTTAGCCTACTCGTTGATGTCAACGTCTACATAGAACCCATCAGAAGGGGTTGCAGCGTCTTCTGTAAAAATGTAGATTATAGCAACATGAGTACAAAGGTACTCAACAAGACTTACATCAGATCCTACATACATGCATAGTATCAAGAAGGGTTGGTGGAGTTATTGCAGCAAGCCAGCTTTGACTCTTGGCTAGACTATCCTACGATACTCCATTGAAATAGTTTTGCGCACACGAGTCCACTACTCACCACTTCAATACACTACCGAGGATCCACCTCCGTCTTCCTACGGAAGAGCCATCCTCGGCACTCACACTTATCTTGAGGCTTTTAATAGTTTTCATTTACTTGTCTATGAACTGTATAGGCAACCAAGTAGTCCTTTACCGCGGACGCGGCTATTCGAATAGATCATGTTAACCCTGCAGGGGTGTACTTCTTCATACACGCTCTCACCACTTATCGTCGTTTACACGACATGTACTCGGCAACCTTCAAGCGGAAGCCCAACGTGGGTGTCGGCCACGACCTACCTAATCACCTAAGCCTCCAGTCCAGGTTTATCGCCTATTCAGGTTCCATCCGCAGGGAGTCCGGCCGAGGTTTCCCAGACGGCCCCGAACGATGTGAACAGGGTTCCCGAGATACCTAACGGGTATTCGGTACACCCGGCCACGTACCTACCGCATCACAGCCCACCCCTACGGTCAGCGCTGTCCACGGCCTCCAGTAGGCTACAAACACCAGAAACTACTTGCAACTCCTGGACGGAGAACTAGGGTGAATAAGAAGTCGAGAGGGTCCATTGGTTTCGGGCCCAATGCATGGTAGTAGCTGATTCTTAAATCACACATACAGATCTCAGTGCTTAAGGTCGGCTTCAATGAAACAACCCACCATGTACTCCTACATGGCCTCTCATCGATACCTTTACCAAATCGTGTTCACCACACCACTCTCATTACCGACATAATCATTTCACTCTAGCCCATCACCCAGATGAACCAGACCTGACACGACTCTAAGCATAGCAGGCATAGCAAGGTGGGAACAACACATACATATGGCTCAATCAACTCCTACACATGCTAGTGGGTTTCATCTAGTTACTGTGGCAATGACAGGTCATGTAGAGGAAATGGGTTCAACTACCGTAGCACACAGCAGTTTGAATCGCGTTGTCTTAATGCAGTAAAAGAGAGCAGGAGCGAGAACATGGGATTGTATCGATATGATCAAATGGTTGGTTGCTTGCCTGATGGTTCGATGCACGGATACGGTTCTTCGTTAGGGTAATCACGGTACTCCTCGGAGGCAGAACCTGTTGTAAAGGACATCGATACACAAGCATCACCAAACAATGTGCAACAATATGATGCATGCATGAAACATGGCAATATGAGTGTGTTGGGCTAATGCAACTAAAACCAGAAGGGTTTGAACAAATTTGAATCAAAGATTCAAATTTCAAACTCAAACATGGCCTTTTAAAAGTGCTTTTCCTTGTTCTGCTTAAAACATCAATTTAACTTGTTTGATCATGCATGAAAATAGCACAGATGGATAGATTGGATTTTTCTGATCATTTTTCATATATAATTTGTCCAATTTGGAGTTACAGAATAAAAGTTATGAATTTTTGAAGTTTAAATAATATTCTGGAATTTCCTGATTTAATTTAAATCCAGAAAATCAATTACTGCGTCAGCCTGACGTCAGTGTGACGTCAGCAGGTCAACGGAACAGGTTTGGGTCAAACCTGACAGTGGGTCCCGCATGTCAGGGTGATTATTTTAATTAAGATTTAATTAAAACTAATCCTGTATAATTAGCAGGGCTGGGCCCCATCTGTCATTGACTCAGGGGAGTCAACCAGGGCCCACCCATGGTCAAAGTCAAAGTCGGCTGCCGGCATTTAGCCGCCGGCGAGCCCGACGCGGCGGCGGGAGTGGTTTTGGCCATTTCGGCCACCAAAGGGGCCGCGGAGACCACCGGAGTGGAGCTGAGGACAAACCGCAGCTCTTGGCGGAGTCCGTTGGGGTCGGGGTGGCCGGAGTTGGCGCCGGCGACGACTTTGGCGGCCACCGGGGTTCGGTCGAGGATGAACTTGGCGCTAGAGGGGTCGGTGAGGCTCGTGGAGTGGCTAGCTAGGTGTTGTGGGACTCGGTGAGCAAGATGGACACCATCTTGTGGCCGGAGTGTGGCCGGAAGCACGTCGGCGACGAGGTCCGCGATGGTGCGGGCGTGTGATCCTCGTGCGGTGGCTACACGGCTCGGGAATGAGAGAGAGAGGGTCGGAGGAGTAGCTAGGCTCACAGCGCTCCCGTAGAGGCCACCGGCGGGGTCGGGGACGAGCTGAGGCAGCGACGGCGTTGAAGGGGATCTCCGGCGACGGCGAGCTCGGACGAGGTCGGTGCGGTGGTCTCGGGCCGCTCGAGCACACGGGGCTCGGCTAGCTCGATGAAGTGGACGGCGGCGAAGCTCCTGGACACGGTGGCACGGCGTGGGGTGGACGGAGGGCGTGGCTACGGCGAGGGGGTGGCGGCGATGGCGTCGGCCATGGCTGGGGCGTGCGAGGGGGAGGAGCTGGAGAGGAGAGGGGGTGTCTGGGGGGTTCGGGGGAGAGAGGGAGGCCGGTTCACGGCGTTAGCCGGGCGAGGGAGGCGGCGAGGCGGCGAGCAGCTGCGTGGCGAGCTGCGGTGCCGCCGCCGAGCACCTTGGCTGCCTGCCTGGCAAGCCAAGCAGCTCGCT
>NC_057810.1:407965853-407985908 GCF_018294505.1 Triticum aestivum | reverse complement strand
CCGCTCGAGCACACGGGGCTCGGCTAGCTCGATGAAGTGGACGGCGGCGAAGCTCCTGGACACGGTGGCACGACGTGGGGTGGACGGAGGGCGTGGCTACGGCGAGGGGGTGGCGGCGATGGCGTCGGCCATGGCTGGGGCGTGCGAGGGGAGGAGCTGGAGAGGAGAGGGGGTGTCTGGGGGGTTCGGGGGAGAGAGGGAGGCCGGTTCACGGCGTTAGCCGGGCGAGGGAGGCGGCGAGGCGGCGAGCAGCTGCGTGGCGAGCTGCGGTGCCGCCGCCGAGCACCTTGGCTGCCTGCCTGGCAAGCCAAGCAGCTCGCTGGAGCGGTGGCCGGGCTGGGCCGGCCAGGTGGGCTGGCTGGTGGGCGACATGTAAGTTTTTCCCTTTTTTTCTGTTTCTGTTTTTTATTTAATATATCTGCAACTTTGTTGAATTTAATAAAATACCTAGGCAACTTCAAAAATCACCAAACTATTCCTGGCCCATAGTTGGATTATTTCCAACATGAAACATTTTAGTTTGGAGATATTTGAGCATTTAAATATTTTATATTATTTTAAATGCCCAAATTCAAATATTTATGATTTAATTCAAAAACCCTAGGATGGGCTAGGAAAATGTGCACCACTTTTGGCAGAGGTTCTGAACCAAGACAAAAATGATGGGCATTTTAGAAGGGCATTTCAGGTTCATTGAAAAATTATTTTAGTAACCCTAGTTGGTTTCAGAGGGGACTGGGGGTTCTGTCATCCCCATTTGAAGTTTCTGATGAAAGAGTAAACATGATGCAACACTCTAATGCATGACTAGCTAGGGTGTGACAAATATGGTTTAGTAAGTTGCAAACCGCTTTTCTGGTACACACCAAAAGGAGAGGCCGTGATGATGGTTCCATGGCCCTGGATTAAAGCCAGTCATCCGGTCAGGGGGCATGGGTGTTTCTGGTTGGGACCGAGAGGGGGGCACCCCTTAGAGCGCGCGTATATAAATTTGATCCCATGCTATTCGAGATTGTGATCTCCCCGTCTCAAAAGTTTTTCTTGGACGATGTCTAGGGTGATTCCTAGCATCGAGAGGTAGGATGGGTGTGTACTGGTTAGCTGTGTTTTCTTCCGAAATACTGTAAACGGAACTAGTCCTTCGTGACTACGGAAATCCGTTGGCTGTGGGAAAATTTTGTACAAACTCTGCAGAGTCATATATTCCTCCAAATCATCTATTCCATGTCCAAATTCGTATTATCTTATCCTAATCAAAATGTCAGTTTTGATGGCAGAGACTCCGGTGATTCGCATGAGTGCTAATTCCAGTTAAATGATTATTCCTGTGGATGGACTAACCCATTTATTCTTATGAATTAAATGTTTATTATGAGTATATTTACTTGTGAATAAAAGCCCTTTCTGCGATGTCGCTCAGACGTCCGACTGTGGCATTGTTGTATTTTACTTTCCTTTAAAGCCCTTTCTGCGATGTCGCTCAGACGTCCAACTGTGGCATTGTTGTATTTTACTTTCCTTTAAAGCCCTTTCTGCGATGTCGCTCAGACGTCCGACTGTGGCATTGTTGTATTTTACTTTCTGTTAAAGCCCTTTCTGTGATGTCGCCCCGACGTCCGACTGTGGCATTTCTTTTAAAGCCCTTTCTGTGATGTCGCCCCGACGTCCGACCGTGGCATTTCTTTTAAAGCCCTTTCTGTGATGTCGCCCCGACATCCGACCGTGGTATTTCTTTTAAAGCCCTTTTTGTGGTGTCGCTAAGGCGCCCAACTGTGGCATCATTTCCTTATATTTATTTGTTCACCTTTCGAGGCGTTGCTTCAGACACCCGATCGGTGGTTTTTTATGCTCTGTTGGGATATCAGGCAGACTACCGCCGTTTTCCTTTACCTACCTTGTTATGCTAATTTTTTTGAATGTACATTGGTGAATTATACATGACGTATCCATACATGCATTTGTTATATCTTACGTCCGAACTGTCTTGCGAGTACTTCCAAAGTACTCACTGGCTTGTTGATTTGGCCAGATGCTGACGAAGGCAATCTCATGGATGAAGAGTTTGATAGCGAGTCCAACACCTAGAGGACTCCCAGTCAGTCTCGTGCGACCCTGGATTTGGTCACTGTTTTATATCCGCTCCCGCTACCAAATAAATTCATCGAGCCTCACCTCGACGCTCGATGAGATGACAGACTTAGAGTCTTGTATTTCTCTCCCAGCTGTGTTTTTCCACCACCGCCCTATCCTTGAGTCAGTAGTATGCCTCCACACCACTATGTCATGTCCGCCATTATGTATAATTATTGGCGTGCTTGTAATAATTTGGTTGAGCAACCGTAGTTCGACCCTGTAATATATTTTATGCTACTGGCTTATTGTATCAAGAATTTGTCTACCAGTGAGGAGGATTTCTCTCATACTGGACTCAAAAGATTGGTTTCTCAATAAATATTTTTATTGGAAAACCGGTCGTGACAAGCTTGGTACCAGAGCCAGGCTGACTGTAGGAAGCCACTAGGTGCGATCGCTAATTGGTTATTAGCATGATAGAGCTAATTTATATTTTTGCAACTGTAGTCATTTTCTGTCAGACAGCATAAATTTATGATCTGACCATGCAGAATTTGTGCCTACTTTTGTAGATGGCCGACAACAGCTGCGAGTCTCAGACCTTCGCCAACGTGCCCGATGGGTTCGTCAAGCTTCTTTCCTTCATCGTTCAGGTCGCGATGGGGCCATCTGTGCGCCCAGTCTTCACACTCTGCCAGCACCAAGTCAACGACAGTCTGACCATGCACCAGGCCGCAGTGCAGTTCAAGGGAGGGCGTAGTGAGTTACGCCGCTTCCGGTTCGTGGGAAGAGCCATGCCTACGGAGAGGCATGCTATGCAGATGGCAGCCCGCGAGGCGATAGCTCGTCTCAGGGATGTCCTCCCCGTGATGAAGACTCGTCGCTACCGCTATCTCCCATGCCATGTGCCATACACCTGTCACTACGCATACTCCTGGCCCAGAGGAGAACGAGACGAGGCTTTTGAGATGCTCATTGAGTATCTCCGGGCCCTGGAGGTAGCCTTCGACAACCTGGTGGACGACTTCGTAGCTACCCGCATGGACTCAGTTCATGGCTGTGCTGCCAACAGGAGGGAGCTCCTACCCATTGCACCGCCACTGACTTTTGTCTCGTCATCAGCATCTTTTACGCCTACTCGTCGTCTGCCTTCTACCGAAGAATTCAACCAAGTCATTGCACCCACTTCAGCGCGCACTACACCACCCTTCGCGCCCACTCCTGTACGTGTTGCTCCGCCCCTGGCAACCGCTCCGTCCACTCTGCGCAACACTACATGTATGGAGCCCATTAGCGAGGAGGAAGTCGAGTCCCCAACCTCGCTACGCCTCGCCCTCGGTAGGGCAAAGGAGGTCGTCAACATTTCTGCCTGAGTACGCCCTGCTGCCATGTAATGTACCGCTTTGTAAGATATGTACATAGGTTGTGAGAAGTAGCTTGTTTGCGCATCATGTAGGATCTGGAGAAGTGCACTAGCCTAAATAACATGTCAGGATTTTGTACGCATGTCCTGAGTGATGTATTGTATAATTACCGCTCGCGTGTAGGATATGTAGCGAGCAGTCCTTCTCCGTGCGCAAGTCGATTTGTTTTTCTTAAGTAAGCTGAGTTATTTAATTTTATTTGCCAGCTTTATGCATTTATGGATTTGTTTTTGCAACTCTTTCCGCTTTTCTTATGGGTCTTACAAATATATCCCCAGAGTGAAAAATGTCTCGTCCTTGGACTCGCTCCATGCCAATTTCACCAGAGGAAAATTATGATGCACCACCCAGCAACGGGTTCACTCAAGGACAGTCAAGCCAACAGGGCAGTGAATCGGCACTTTCACAAATGTGCCGCCTTTATGAACAGAGTCAGCAACAACATCGTGAAATAATGAATCAAGTCATCAACATGGGAAATCACCATGGACAGTATCAGCAGCATTCCAAGTTATTTGAGCTACAGAAGACACGTCCTCAAACACTTTCCCATACTGACAAACCTCTTGAAGCCGAGGACTGGCTTCGAGATATGGAGAGAAAATTAATTATTGCAAAATGTTCAGACCCTGAAAAGGTATTATATGCTCCACACTATCTCACAGGAGCAGCCGCATCGTGGTGGGAGAATTTTCTGCACATGCATCCCAACGAAAATGACATAACCTGGGATGATTTCAAGGAAGGTTTCCGTGGTGCACACATTCCTAAGAGTATTATGAAAATCAAGAAGAGAGAATTCGATGACCTCAAACAAAGGAACATGACAGTGTCAGATTACAACAGTCAATTTACTCTATTGTCCCGCTACGCCAATGAAGAGCGTATGACTGAAATCAAGAAGATGGAGAAATTCCTTGACGGTCTGGCGCCCGCGCTTAAATGCCAACTGGTCGTGCACACTTTTCCTGATTTTAAAACACTGGTGGACAAAGCCATTACTCTGGAAAATGAGAGACGCAGTCTGGAAGATATCCGCAAGCGAAAAAGGGACCAGACTAACCATGCTCGCAATCACCGAAGCAGGACAGATTTTCAAAAGGGTGGGACACATAAATCCTCATCCAATGTCTCACGCCCAATCAAGAATTATCATGCAAGGGACAAAGAATTCACCTATCGCCCCGGCGTTACTTGTTACGCTTGTGGAGAAGAAGGGCACTATGCCAAACAGTGCCCCAAGCCAAGGAATTCAACCCCAAAGCCGAACAATGGCAACAATTCCGCGCCCAAGCGAAACAATTTCAATCCCAACAATAACCACAGGAAGGGTCATCTGAACCACATAACCAAAGAGGAGGCACAAAATGCTCCGGATATCGTACTCGGTACGTTTCCTGTCAACACAATACCTGCAATGGTTTTGTTTGATTCTGGAGCTTCTCACTCTTTCATTTCGAAAAGTTTTGCTTTGCAAAATAATTTTTCGATGCTTCCCCTGGAGAAATCCATGACCATCAAGTCCCCTGGGATTCAGCAAGTTACTCAGAATTACTGTCAGAATGTGGTCATTGAGTTCGAAGGATTGGAGTTTCACGCAAATCTTATTGTGTTGGAAAATAAAGGACTGGATGTCATCCTAGGGATGGATTGGCTAACCACCAACAAGGGGTTTATCGACTGTTTCAATAGGACCGTAATTCTCACACACCACCAAGGGAAGACAATAAGAGTATCAGCCAAGGAAGGAAAAATACCCCGGCAACCGAGATTAAATAAGGTGGACGTTTCTGAGCTAAACAAGGTTCCAGTAGTGTGTGAATTTCCAGATGTATTCCCTGAAGAGCTACCAGGCATGCCACCAGACCGAGAAATAGAATTCCGCATTGAGCTAGCACCAGGAACCACTCCCATATACAAGAAACCATACAGAATGGCACCATCTGAGTTGATCGAGTTGAAGAAGCAAATAAAGAAATTACTGGAAAAGGGATACATTCGAGCCAGCTCCTCACCTTGGGGATCACCAATTTTATTTGCCAAAAAGAAGGATGGAACGCTGAGATTGTGTATTGACTATCGAGCACTTAACAAGGTCACAGTCAAAAACAAATACCCGATGCCAAGGATAAATGATTTGTTTGATCAACTCGGTCAGGCCAAGGTATTCTCAAAAATTGACTTAAGGTCAGGATACCATCAATTGAAGGTACGAACGGAAGATATCCCCAAAACAGCCTTCACCTCCAGATATGGACTGTACGAGTTCACAATGATGCCATTTGGATTAACTAACGCCCCAGCATATTTTGTTCACCTCAGGAACAAAGTATTTATGAAGTTTATGGACAAGTTCGTCGTGGTATTCATCGATGATATTCTGGTATACTCCAAGACACCAGAAGAGCACGCAGAACATCTCAGGAGTGTGCTAGGAGAGCTAAGAAAACACCAATTGTATGCCAAGTTCAGCAAGTGCGAATTTTGGCTAAGACAAGTAGGCTTTCTAGGCCACGTACTGACCCAAGACAGTATCGCAGTGGACCCAGAGAAAGTCAAGGCCGTACTTGGCTGGAAGTCACCAGCCAGCGTAACGGACATACGGAGTTTCTTGGGAATGGCAGGATATTACCGCAGATTTATTGAAGGATTTTCCACCATAGCCAAGCCTATGACACGGTTGCTCAAGAAAGATAAGAAGTTTGAATGGACAGAAGCCTGCAAGAAAAGTTTCCAAGAGCTAAAGACGAAGTTAACAACAGCACCGGTATTAATTGTACCCGACATACACAAGAATTTTGAAGTATATTGTGACGCGTCCAGAAAGGGTCTCGGATGCGTGTTGATGCAGGAAGGCAAGGTTGTCGCCTACGCTTCAAGGCAACTTCACAAGCATGAGGAAAATTATCCCACTCATGACTTAGAAATGGCAGCAGTTATTCATGCACTCAAGGAATGGAGGCATTTCTTACTTGGGAATCGATGTGAAATATATACGGATCACAAAAGTCTCAAATATATTTTCACACAGCCAGAACTAAACTTACGACAACGATGTTGGTTGGAGTTGGTAAAGGATTATGATGTTGGTATCCATTACCATCCAGGGAAAGCAAATGTAGTGACCGATGCCCTTAGTCGGAACCCCAGCTCCGACGAAAACAATCTGCACAGCTTGAGGCCCGAATTCCAACAAGAATTTGCCAAGCTCAACTTGATAATGGTAGCAGAAGGCACCATATCAAACTTGGAAATACAACCCAACCTTGTGGAGAAAATTAAAGAAGCTCAGCCCGGTCACACCAGCATTGAAGGCATCAAAAGGAAGTTGAGTATGGGCAAGGCCTCGGAATACGTCATAGACAAAGAAGGAATATTAAGGTACGGAGAAAGGCTCTGCGTGCCAAACATAGAAGACCTTAAACAGCAAATTTTAGCTGAAGCACACACCACTCCATATTCAATCCACCCTGGAGGAACCAAAATGTATAAAGATATTCAGGAAAGATTTTGGTGGCACGGTATGAAGAGGGACATAGCCGCCTTCATTGCATGTTGCGACTCATGTCAACGCATAAAAGCTGAGCATCAGAGACCAGCCGGACTACTGCAACCGAACAAAATACCTGAGTGGAAATGGGATGAAATAGGGATGGATTTTATTGTCGGACTACCTCGGTCACGACACGGGAATGATGCCATATGTGTCATCACTGACAGGTTGACCAAAGTGGCACACTTTATTCCAGTGAAGACGACCTACAACACTTAGAGGCTTGCCAGGATTTATCTCTCCCGTATAGTTTGTCTGCACGGTGTCCCGAAGACTATAATATCCGACAGAGGCACTCAGTTCGTCTCAAGATTTTGGGAGCATTTACAACAGGCCCTGGGAACCCAACTAGCCTTCAGTACCGCATACCACCCACAGACTGATGGACAGACTGAACGCGTAAATCAGGTTTTAGAAGACATGCTGAGAGCATGTGTCCTCACATATGGAACTAGTTGGGAAGAAAGCCTGCGATACGCCGAGTTCGCATATAACAATAGCTACCAGGCCAGCCTACAAATGGCACCATTTGAAGCTTTATACGGACGAAGATGTCGTACCCCGTTAAATTGGTCAGAAACCGGAGACAGCCGCATCTTCGGACCTGACATGCTCAGAGAAGCCGAGGAAAAGGTCAAGCTAATCAGAGACCAACTTAAGACCGCTCAAAGTCGACAGAAGAGTTATTATGATCAGAAACATCGTAGGGTCAGCTTTGAACCCGGTGAGTTCGTATACTTGAGAGTATCCCCTATGAGAGGACTGCAACGGTTTAAGACTAAAGGAAAGTTAGCACCAAGATTCATTGGACCATTCTGCATAGTGGCACGAAGAGGCACTGTAGCCTACCAGCTAGACTTACCCGAAGACTTGTCCGACATTCACGACGTGTTCCACGTCTCGCAATTAAGGAAGTGCGTAAGCAACCCAGAGAAACAAGTATCCCATGAAAACATTGACGTGCAGCCAGACCTCACTTATCGGGAACATTCCGTAAGAATATTAGAGGAGTCTGAAAGGAGGACCCGACAGAAGACCATCAAGTTTTTCAAAGTCCAGTGGAGGAATCACACCGACAGTGAAGCAACTTGGGAAAGCGAGGATTTTCTTCGGACAGAGCATCCACACTTATTTAAGGATCAGCTGAAATCTCGGGTACGAGATTTTTCCTAAGGGGGTAGGTGTTGTGACACTCCAAAATTTTAATTTGGTTTTTTATCAAAAAGCTTGTGGTTTTTCTTTGAAAAGAGGCCATTTAAATTTTTCTTTCAGAAAACCTTCCTCTTAAAAACTTCCTTTGCTTTGGCAAGGATTTTATTTTTTCAAACATTGGTGTTTGAATCTTTTGAAACTACTTCTCTGTTGGTTCCCTCTCAAATTCATTTTTGGGAGTTTAATTTTTTTTCTTTTAAAAAGAAACTCTATGAAAATTTGGAATTTTCATATCTTGAAAACCACCCATGACTTGGCATTTTGCCCATGTGGTAAAACCCCTCCAAAACCTCCCCTACACCTTGTGATCAACCTAAGTTCTCTGTCCCAACTAATCCAAGCAAGTTTTGGATTTATTCTAATTATTTTTCCTCTCAAATCAATTCAGAAAATTATTTGGAGCCTGAGTAATTTTCAAAGCAAGTACCCTATTGCATTTGAGTTTTGACCTCAAACCAACTCTCCTGGATAGTCCTTTGTACCCACAACCTAGAACCATCTTGATCCACTCCTCCTCTTTTCAAATATTTCAAAATTCAGTCTCTGCAAGTTTGGACCAGATTTGCCAAATTTGATGAAATTCATATCTACACTCCTCCAAAAATTCCACCAAAATTCAGGCAGCCTACTTGAGCAATGAGAAGCCACTCCACCAAAAATCAGCTCAAGGAAAAATCACCAGAGGCCAAATTCATTCTGTCGAACACCTTGCAGGCACTGTTGCTATTCAAAATTCAGAAAATTCAGTTTCCAGTGTCGTTTTCGTCCGTCAGTTTCTATCACGCGTAGACAGTGCGCTTGGCACGTTCCTCGCAGCCCCTCCCTCTTGTCCGGAGCTTCACACGCGTGCGTGGAGCCTTCCTGGCGTCGGTGGCATGCTGGCTCGCCCTCGCCGGCGTCTTCTGCGGCGTCGGGACCTCCCGTGGCGGCCGACAGGGGACAAGAACGGCGGCTCAACGCCGTTCCATGCCGCCCATCGCCCCTCTGCTCTCCGCGTGGCCTCATGCGTGCCAGCGCACGCCCGTGGCACCGCCACCGTGGCCGGCAAGCACGGGACGTGCTCCCTGTCGCCGACGGGCCCGCACCGCCCCGTTCTGTCGAACTCACCCCAAGGCACCAAACTCCAGCTCGATTAGCGCCTAAACGGAACCAGTGGACCTCAACGACCATGCCCAAGCCCCTAATCCCATTGCACATCCACGGCACCGCCGTAATCACTCGCCGGAGATCCCCGTTCACGGCAACTGTTGGAAATATGCCCTAGAGGCAATAATAAATAAGTTATTATTATATTTCTTTGTTCATGATAATAGTCTTTTATTCATGCTATAACTGTATTATCCGGAAATCGTAATACACGTGTGAATACATAGACAACACCATGTCCCTAGTAAGCCTCTAGTTGACTAGCTCGTTGATCAACAGATGGTTACGGTTTCCTGACCATGGACATTGGATGTCGTTGATAACGGGATCACATCATTAGGAGAATCATGTGATGGACAAGACCCAATTCTAAGCCTAGCACAAAGATCGTGTAGTTCATTTGCTAGAGCTTTGCCAATGTCAAGTATCTCTTCCTTCGACCATGAGAGCGTGTAACTCCTGGATACCGTAGGAGTGCTTTGGGTGTATCAAACGTCACAACGTAACTGGGTGACTATAAAGGTGCACTACAGGTATCTCCGAAAGTATCTATTGTTTTATGCGGATCGAGACTGGGATTTGTCACTCCGTGTAAACGGAGAGGTATCTCTGGGCCCACTCGGTAGGACATCATCATATGCGCAATGTGACCAAGGAGTTGATCACGGGATGATGTGTTACGAAACGAGTAAAAGTGACTTGCTGGTAACGAGATTGAACAAGGTATTGGATACCGACGATCGAATCTCGGGCAAGTAACATACCGATAGACAAAGGGAATTGAATACGGGATTGATTAAGTCCTTGACATCGTGGTTCATCCGATGAGATCATCGTGGAGCATGTGGGAGCCATCATGGGTATCCAGATCCCGCTGTTGGTTATTGACCAGAGAACGTCTCAGTCATGTCTGCATGTCTCCCGAACCCGTAGGGTCTACACACTTAAGGTTCGATGACGCTAGGGTTATAAAGGAAGCTTGTATGTGGTTACCGAATGTTGTTCGGAGTCTCGGATGAGATCCCGGATGTCACGAGGAGTTCTGGAATGGTCCAGAGGTAAAGATTTATATATGGGAAGTCTTGTTTTGGTCACCGGAAAAGTTTCGGGCGATATCGGTAATGTACCGGGACCACCGGGAGGGTCCCGGGGGGTCCACAAAGTGGGGCCACCTGCCCCAGAAGTTTGCGTGGGCCAGGTGTGGGAGGGGACCAGCCCCTAGGAGGGCTGGTGCGCCCCCCACAAGGGGGCCAAGGCGCAAGGGAGAGTGGGAGGGGGCAAACCCTAGTCCAGATGGGCCTTAAGGCCCATATTGGTGCGCCTCCCTCTCCTCTCCCCTCTTGGCCGCCACCCCCTTTGCCATCTAGGGCTGGCCGCACCCCTTGGGGGTGGGAAACCCTAAAGGGGGCGCAGCCCCCCCTTCCCCCTATATATAGTTGAGGTTTGGGGCTGCCATACACATGAGTTCTCTCCCTCTTGGTGCAGCCCTACCTCTCTCCCTACTCCTCCTCTCCCATGGTGCTTGGCGAAGCCCTGCGGGATTGCCACACTCCTCCACCACCACCACGCCGTTGTGCTGCTGCTGGATGGAGTCTTCCTCAACCTCTCCCTCTCTCCTTGCTGGATCAAGGCGTGGGAGACGTCACCGGGCTGTACGTGTGTTGAACGCGGAGGTGCCGTGCGTTCGGCACTTGATCATCGGTGATTTGAATCACGACGAGTACGACTCCATCAACCCCGTTCACTTGAACGCTTCCGCTTAGCGATCTACAAGGGTATGTAGATGCACTCTCCTTCTACTCGTAGCTGGTTTCTCCATAGATAGATCTTGGTGACACGTAAGAAAATTTTGAATTTCTGCTACGTTCCCCAACAGTGGCATCATGAGCTAGGTCTATTGCGTAGATTCTTTGCATGAGTAGAACACAAAGTAGTTGTGGGCGTTGATTTTGTTCAATATGCTTACCGTTACTAGTCCAATCTTGTTTCGACGGTATTGTGGGATGAAGCGACCCGGACCGACCTTACACGTACTCTTACGTGAGATAGGTTCCACCGATTGACATGCACTTGGTGCATAAGGTGGCTAGCGGGTGCCAGTCTCTCCCACTTTAGTCGGAACGGATTCGATGAAAAGGGTCCTTATGAAGGGTAAATAGCAATTGACATATCATGTTGTGGTTTTGCGTAGGTAAGAAACGTTCTTGCTAGAAACCCATAGCAGCCACGTAAAACATGCAAACAACAATTAGAGGACGTCTAACTTGTTTTTGCAGGGTTTGCTTTGTGATGTGATATGGCCAACAAGAATGTGATGAATATATGTGATGTATGAGATTGATCATGTTCTTGTAATAGGAATCACGACTTGCATGTCGATGAGTATGACAACCGGCAGGAGCCATAGGAGTTGTCTTTATTTATTGTATGACTTGCGTGTCATTGAAGAACGCCATGTAAATTACTTTACTTTATTGCTAAACGCGTTAGCCATAGAAGTAGAAGTAGTCTTTGGCGTGACAACTTCATGAAGACACGATGATGGAGATCATGATGATGGAGATCATGGTGTCAAGCCGATGACAAGATGATCATGGAGCCCCGAAGATGAAGATCAAAGGAGCTATATGATATTGGCCATATCATGTCACTACTCTATTTGATTGCATGTGATGTTTATCATGTTTATGCATCTTGTTTAATTAGGACGACGGTAGTAAATAAGATGATCCCTTACAAAATTTCAAGAAGTGTTCTCCCCTAACTGTGCACCGTTGCTACAGTTCGTCGCTTCTAAGCACCACGTGATGATCGGGTGTGATGGATTCTTACGTTCACATACAACGGGTGTAAGACAGTTTTACACAGCGAAAACACTTAGGGTTAACTTGACGAGCCTAGCATGTGCAGACATGGCCTCGGAACACGGAGACCAAAAGGTCGAGCATGAGTCGTATAGTAGATACGATCAACATGAAGATGTTCACCGATGATGACTAGTCCGTCTCACGTGATGATCGGACACGGCCTAGTTGACTCGGATCATGTAATCACTTAGATGACCAGAGGGATGTCTATCTGAGTGGGAGTTCATAAGATGTACTTAATTATCTTGAACATAGTCAAAAGACCCTTTGCAAATTATGTTGTAGCTCGCGCTATAGTTCTACTGTTTAGATATGTTCCTAGAGAAAATTATAGTTGAAAGTTGAAAGTAGCAATTATGCGGATAGTAGAAAGCTTATGTCCTTAATGCACTGCTCAGTGTGCCGAACCCCAAACATCGTTTGTGGATGTTGCGAACATCAGACATACACGTTTTGATAACTACGTGATAGTTCAGTTAAACGGTTTAGAGTTGAGGCACTAAAGACGTTTTCGAAACATCGCGGAACATATGAGATGTTTCGAGGGCTGAAATTGGGATTTCAGGCTCGTGCCCACGTCAAGAGGTATAAGACCTCCGACAATTTTCTTAGCCTACAAACTAAGGGAGAAAAGCTCAATCGTTGAGCTTGTGCTCAGATTGTCTGAGTGCAACAATCACTTGAATCGAGTGGGAGTTGATCTTCCAAATGAGATAGTGATGTTTCTCCAAAGTCATTGCCACCAAGCTGCTAGAGCTTCGTGATGAACTATAACATATCAGGGATAGATATGATGATGCTTGAGGTATTCGCGATGTTTGACACCGCGAAAGTAGAAATCAAGAAGGAGCATCAATTGTTGATGGTTGGTGAAACCACTAGTTTCAAGAAGGGCAAGGGCAAGAAGGGATACTTCATCAAACGGCAAATCAGCTGCTGCACCAGTGAAGAAACCCGAGGTTGAACCCAAACCCGAGACTAAGTGCTTCTGTGATAAGGGGAATAGCCGCTGGAGCAGAATTACCCTAGATACTTGGTAGATAAGAAGGCTGGCAAGGTCGATAAAAGTATATTGGATATACATTGTATTGATGTGTACTTTACTAGTACTCCTAGTAGCACCAGGGTATTAGATACCGGTTCAGTTGCTAAGTGTTAGTAACTCGAAATAAAAGCTACGGAATAAACAGAGACTAGCTAAACGTGAGATGACGATATGTGTTGGAAGTGTTTCCAACGTTGATATGATCAAGCATCACACGCTCCCTCTACCATCGAGATTGGTGTTTGCGTTGAGCATAGACATGATTGGATTATGTCTATCGCAATATGGTTATTCATTTAAGGAGAATAATGGTTACTCTGTTTATTTGAATAATACCTTCAATGGTCTTACACCTAAAATGAATGGTTTACTGAATCTCGATCGTAGTGATACACATGTTCATGCCAAAAGATATAAGATAGTAATGATAGTACCACTTACTTGTGGCACTGCCATGTAAGTCATAATGGTATAAAACGCATGAAGAAGCTCCATGTTGATGGATCTTTGGACTCACTCGTTTTAGAAAAGTTTGAGACATGCGAACCATGTCTATTGGTGTATACGCATGAAGAAACTCCATGCAGATGGATCGCTTGGACTCACTTGATTTTGAATCACTTGAGATATGCAAATCATACCACATGGGCAAGATGACTGAAAAAGCCTCGTTTTCAGTAAGATGGAACAAGATAGCAACTTGTTGGAAGTAACACATTTTGATGTGTGCAGTCCAATGAGTGCTGAGGCATGCAGTGAATATCGTTATGTTCTTACTTCACAGATGATTCGAGTAGATGTTGAGAATATTTACTTGATGAAACACAAGTCTGAATTATTGAATGGTTCAAATAATTTCAGAGTGAAGTAGAAGATCATTGTGACAAGAGGATAAAATGTCTATGATATGATCATAGAGATGAATATCTGAGTTACGAGTTTTGGCACACAATTAAGACATTGTGGAAATTGTTTTGCAATTAATACCGCCTGGAACACCATAGTGTAATGGTGTGTCCGAACATCATAACTGCACCCTATTGGATATGATGCATACCATGATGTCTCTTATCGAATTACCACTATTGTTCATGGGTTAGGCATTAGAGACAACCACATTCACTTTAAATAGGGCACCACGTAATTCCGTTGAGATGACACCGTATGAATTATGGTTTAGAGAAACATAAGTTGTCGTTTCTTAAAGGTTTGGGGCTGCGACGCTTATGTGAAAAAGTTTCAGGTTGATAAGCTCGAACCCAAAGCGGATAAAATGCATCTTCATAGGACACCCAAAACAGTTGGGTATACCTCCTAATTGAGATCTGAAAGCAATATGGATTGTTTTCTTGAATCGGGTCCTTTCTCGAGGAAAGGTTTCTCTCGAAAGAATTGAGTGGGAGGATGGTGGAGACTTGATATGGTTATTGAACCATCACTTCAACCAGTGTGTATTAGGGCACAGGAAGTTGTTCCTATGGCACCTACACCAATTGAAGTAGAAGCTTATGATAGTGATCATGAAACTTCGGATCAAGTCACTGCCATACCTCGTAGGGTGACAAGGATACGTACTACTTCAGAGTGATACAGTAATCCTGTCATGAAGGTCATGTTGCTAGACAACAATGAACCTACGAGCTATGGAGAAGCGATGGTGGGCCCAAATTCCGACAAATGGTTAGAAGCCATGAAATCCGAGATAGGATCCATGTATCAAAACAAAGCATGGACTTTGGTGGACTTGCCCGATGATCGGCAGGCCATTGAGATAAATGGATCTTTAAGAAGAAGACGGACGTGGATGGTAATGTCACCATCTATGAAGCTCGACTTGTGGCGAAAAGTTTTTTCACAAGTTCAAGGAGTTGAATACGATGAGATTTTCTCATCCGTAGCGATGCTTAAGTCCGTCGGAATCATGTTAGCATAAGCTACATTTATGAAATCTGGCAGATGGATGTCAAGACGAGTTTCCTTACCAGTTTTCGTAAGGAAAGATTGTATGTGATACAATCAGAAAAGTTTTGTCAATCCTAAGAATGCTAAAAGGTATGCTAGCACCAGCGATCCTTCTAAGCACTGGAGTAAGCATCTCGGAGTTGGAATGTACACTTTGATGAGATTATCAAAGATTTTGGTGTATACAAAGGTTATGAGAAACTTGTATTTCCAAAGAAGTGAGTGGGAGCACTATAGAATTTCTGAGGAGTATATGTTGTTGACATATTGATGATCAGAAATGATGTAGAATTTCTGTAAAGCATATAGGGTTGTTTGAAAAGTGTTTTTCAATGGAAAACCTGGATTAGCTACTTGAACAATAAGCATCAAGATCTATAAGATAGATCAAAATGCTTAATAATACTTTCAAATGAGCACATACCTTGACATGATCTTGAAGGTGTTCAAGATGGATCAGTCAAAGAAGAAGTTCTTGCCTGAATTGTAAGGTACGAAGTTAAGACTTAAAGCTCGACCTCGGCAGAAAGAGAGAAAGGACGAAGGTCGTCCCCTATGCTTTAGACGTAGGCTCTACAGTATGCTATGCTGTGTACCGCACATGAAGTGTGCCTTGCCATGAGTCAGTCAAGGGGTACAAGAGTGATCCAAGAATGGCTCACAGGACAGCGGTCAAAGTTATCCTTAGTAACTAGTGGACTAAGGAATTTTCTCGATTATGGAGGTGGTAAAAGAGTTCGTCGTAAAGGGTTATGTCGATGCAAGCTTGACACCTATCCGGATAAGCTCTGAGTAGAGAGACCGGATACATATAATGGAGCAATAATTTAGAATAGCTGCAAGTAGAACAGTTATTTGGAATAGCTCCAAATAGAGCGTGGTAGCTGCATCTAGGAGATGACATAGAGATTTGTAAAGAACACACGGATCTGAAAGGTTCAGACCCGTTGACTAAAACCTCTCTCACAAGAAACATGATCAAACATAAAACTCATTGAGTGTTAATCACATAGTGATGTGAACTAGACTACTGACTCTAGTAAACTCTTGGGTATTAGTCACATGGCGATGTGACCTGTGAGTGTTAATCACATGGCGATGTGAACTGGATTATTGACTCTAGTGCAAGTGGGAGACTGTTGGAAATATGCCCTAGAGGCAATAATGAATAAGTTATTATTATATTTCTTTGTTCATGATATAGTCTTTTATTCATGCTATAACTGTATTATCCGGAAATCGTAATACACGTGTGAATACATAGACAACACCATGTCCCTAGTAAGCCTCTAGTTGACTAGCTCGTTGATCAACAGATGGTTACGGTTTCCGGACCATGGACATTGGATGTCATTGATAACGGGATCACATCATTAGGAGAATCATGTGATGGACAAGACCCAATCCTAAGCCTAGCACAAAGATCGTGTAGTTCATTTGCTAGAGCTTTGCCAATGTCAAATATCTCTTCCTTCGACCATGAGAGCGTGTAACTCCTGGATACCGTAGGAGTGCTTTGGGTGTATCAAACGTCACAACGTAACTGGGTGACTATAAAGGTGCACTACAGGTATCTCCGAAAGTATCTATTGTTTCATGCGGATCGAGACTGGGATTTGTCACTCCGTGTAAACGGAGAGGTATCTCTGGGCCCACTCGGTAGGACATCATCATATGCGCAATGTGACCAAGGAGTTGATCACGGGATGATGTGTTACGGAACGAGTAAAAGTGACTTCCTGGTAACGAGATTGAACAAGGTATTGGATACCGACGATCGAATCTCGGGCAAGTAACATACCATAGACAAAGGGAATTGAATACGGGATTGATTAAGTCCTTGACATCGTGGTTCATCCGATGAGATCATCGTGGAGCATGTGGGAGCCATCATGGGTATCCAGATCCCGCTGTTGGTTATTGACCAGAGAATGTCTCGGTCATGTCTGCATGTCTCCCGAACCCGTAGGGTCTACACACTTAAGGTTCGATGATGCTAGGGTTATAAAGGAAGCTTGTATGTGGTTACCGAATGTTGTTCGGAGTCCCAGATGAGATCCCGGACGTCACGAGGAGTTCCGAAATGGTCCGGAGGTAAAGATTTATATATGGGAAGTCCTTTTTTGGTCACCGGAAAAGTTTCTTCGGGCGATATTGGTAATGTACCGGGACCACCGGGAGGGTCCCGGGGGGTCCACAAAGTGGGGCCACCTGCCCCAGAAGGTTGCGTGGGCCAGGTGTGGGAGGGGACCAGCCCCTAGGAGGGCTGGTGCGCCCCCCACAAGGGGTCCAAGGCGCAAGGGAGAGTGGGAGGGGGCAAACCCTAGTCCAGATGGGCCTTAAGGCCCATATTGGTGCGCCTCCCTCTCCTCTCCCCTCTTGGCCGCCACCCCCTTTGCCATCTAGGGCTGGCCGCACCCCTTGGGGGTGGGAAACCCTAAAGGGGGCGCAGCCCCCCCTTCCCCCTATATATAGTTGAGGTTTGGGGCTGCCATACACATGAGTTCTCTCCCTCTTGGTGCAGCCCTACCTCTCTCCCTACTCCTCCTCTCCCATGGTGCTTGGCGAAGCCCTGCGGGATTGCCACGCTCCTCCACCACCACCACGCCGTTGTGCTGCTGCTGGATGGAATCTTCCTCAACCTCTCCCTCTCTCCTTGCTGGATCAAGGCGTGGGAGACGTCACCGGGCTGTACGTGTGTTGAACGCGGAGGTGCCGTGCGTTCGGCACTTGATCATCGGTGATTTGAATCACAACGAGTACGACTCCATCAACCCCGTTCACTTGAACGCTTCCGCTTAGCGATCTACAAGGGTATGTAGATGCACTCTCCTTCTACTCGTAGCTGGTTTCTCCATAGATAGATCTTGGTGACACGTAAGAAAATTTTGAATTTCTGCTACGTTCCCCAACAGCAACCGCCTCGGGCCACCTATAAAAAGGGCCCCCGAGCTCACCCTCGTGCACGCAGCATCACCACTCCTCACCAACGCCACACCAGGCCACTAGGAGGACCTCGAGGAGGTCTCCTCCCCCAACTCCGGCCGCCCCGATCCGCCTCGGCCTCCACCACGATTCGCTCCGGTGAGGCCATCTCCGGCACCCAAAACCCGTCCGTTACCCTCTCTAGCTACCAGGAGCCTATCCCCCTCTTCAATTTGATCTTCACAGCTCTCTCCGACGAGTCCCTCG
The DNA here is from genome assembly GCF_018294505.1 of Triticum aestivum. Classification (NCBI taxonomy): domain Eukaryota; kingdom Viridiplantae; phylum Streptophyta; class Magnoliopsida; order Poales; family Poaceae; genus Triticum; species Triticum aestivum. The sequence continues at coordinate 407,967,434 of NC_057810.1, read as the reverse complement.
ACCACCCGAGCCGCCGTCCGCCGGAGCAAAGCTCGCCGTCGACGTGGTACTCGCCGGCGACCACCACCACCACCAACCAACGCGGAATGGCGCCCTGAGCACGGAGGTACCCTCCGATCCCCCTGCCTCGCCGTGGATCGCCGCCGGCGACCACCGCGGCTCTCGGGCGCCGACGAGCTTCGTCCCGCCCCCTTTTTGAAGTTTAAACCTGACGAGTGGGACCCCACAGTCAGCCTCTCTGCTCTCTCTATTAAAACATTTTCTGGAAGCGCCTTCGGGCAAAGTACGTTTTCGCTTTGGGCTGGCGTAGTTTCTGCCGAAGCGTTTTTGTTTTTATAAGCTAGCCCCTCGAAACTTTCTGTTTCATTACAGATGAGTCCCTGGGCAAAAACCCTTATAACTTTTAAACAGAAAAGTATTTTTGATTGATTCTTTTTCTGTTCTCTTTAAAATTTTGTCTAGTTTTTTATCAGATTTATTTGAAAAATATTTGAAATACTTTCTGTGCACTCCTTGGTATTTACGATAGCACATATATTTTCTTTATACCGTAGATACCGAAGGAGGTGACGGAGCCGCGAACTTCACCGAGCTAGGCTCCGACTACTCTGAACCAGGCAAGCATGTTTGAACTTTTGATATGATGAGTGTCTTGGCATGTTTTGCATTTAGTTAGTTTCATAGCATGTTGAGAAGCATATCGATGAACGTTATTTTATGCGATAATGAGGTAAGTGAGTTCGATGATCCATAAGTGGATGGATGTGAGTATGAATGGCCATGTGTTGGCATGAGGATGGGTGAGATGGCAGTGTCGTAGCATGCCAGTCTTACGCCGGACTATGTGATTTCAGTGTCAAACCGTATCGGTCCAGTTCCTCTCATTTCCTTCCCTGTACTACCACATGTTTTCCGCAAGGAATATGGTTTAGTAAGTTGCAAACCGCTTTTCTGGTACACACCAAAAGGAGAGGCCGTGATGATGGTTCCATGGCCCTGGATTAAAGCCAGTCATCCGGTCAGGGGGCGTGGGTGTTTCCGGTTGGGACCGAGAGGGGAGCACCCCTTAGAGCGCGCGTATATAAATTTGATCCCATGCTATTCGAGATTGTGATCTCCCCGTCTCAAAAGTTTTTCTTAGACGATGTCTAGGGTGATTCCTAGCATCAAGAGGTAGGATGGGTGTGTACTGGTTAGCTGTGTTTTCTTCCGAAATACCGTAAACGGAACTAGTCCTTCGTGACTACGGAAATCCGTTGGCTGTGGGAAAATTTTGTACAAACTCTGCAGAGTCATATATTCCTCCAAATCATCTATTCCATGTCCAAATTCGTATTATCTTATCCTAATCAAAATGTCAGTTTTGATGGCAGAGACTCCGGTGATTCGCATGAGTGCTAATTCCGGTTAAATGATTATTCCTATGGATGGACTAACCCATTTATTCTTATGAATTAAATGTTTATTATGAGTATATTTACTTGTGAATAAAAGCCCTTTCTGCGATGTTGCTCAGATGTCCGATTGTGGCATTGTTGTATTTTACTTTCCTTTAAAGCCCTTTCTGCGATGTCGCTCAGA
>NC_057810.1:407965339-407965843 GCF_018294505.1 Triticum aestivum | reverse complement strand
TGTGGGAAAAATTTTATACAAACTCTGCAGAGTCATATATTCCTCCAAATCATCTATTCCCTGTCCTAGATCGATATTATCTTATCCTAATCAAATGTCAGTTTTGATGGCAGAGACTCCGGTGATTCGCATGAGTGCTAATTCCGGTTAAATGATTATTCCTGTGGATGGACTAACCCATTTATTCTCATGGATTAAATGTTTATTATGAGTATTATTTACTTGTGAATAAAAGCCCTTTTTGTGATGTCGCCCCGACGTCCGACTGTGGCATTTCTTTTAAAGCCCTTTCTGTGATGTCGCCCCGACGTCCGACTGTGGCATTTTTTTTAAAGCCCTTTCTGTGATGTCGCCCCGACGTCCGACTGTGGCATTTCTTTTAAAGCCCTTTCTGTGATGTCGCCCCGACATCCGACTGTGGCATTTCTTTTAAAGCCCTTTATGTGGTGTCGCTAAGACGCCCGACTGTGGCATCATTTCCTTATATTTATTTGTTCACCTTTC
>NC_057810.1:407789512-407965306 GCF_018294505.1 Triticum aestivum | reverse complement strand
GACTGTGGCTTTTCTTTTAAAGCCCTTTCTGTGATGTCGCCCCGACGTCCGATCGTGGCATTTCTTTTAAAGCCCTTTCTGTGATGTCGCCCCGACATCCGACCGTGCTATTTCTTTTAAAGCCCTTTTTGTGGTGTCGCTAAGGCGCCCAACTGTGGCATCATTTCCTTATATTTATTTGTTCACCTTTCGAGGCGTCGCTTCAGACACCCGATCGGTGGTTTTTTATACTCTGTTCGGATATCAGGCGGACTACCGCCGTTTTCCTTTACTTACCTTGTTATGCTAATTTTTTTGAATGTACATTGGTGAATTATACATGACGTATCCATACATGCATTTGTTATATCTTACGTCCGAACTGTCTTGCGAGTACTTCCAAAGTACTCACTGGCTTGTTGATTTGGCCAGATGCTGACGAAGGCGATCTCATGGATGAAGAGTTTGATAGCGAGTCCGACACCTAGAGGAGTCCCAGTCAGTCTCGTGCGACACTGGATTTGGTCACTGTTTTATATCCTCTTCCGCTACCAAATAAATTCATCGAGCCTCACCTCGACGCTCGATGAGATGACAGACTTAGAGTCTTGTATTTCTCTCCCCGCTGTGTTTTTCCACCACCGCCCTATCCTCGAGTCAGTAGTATGCCTCCACACCACTGTGTCATGTCCGCCATTATGTATAATTATTGGCGTGCTTGTAATAATTTGGTTGAGCAACCGTAGTTCGACCCTGTAATATATTTTATGCTACTGGCTTATTGTATCAAGAATTTGTCTACCAGTGAGGAGGATTTCTCTCATACTGGACTCAAAAGATTGGTTTCTCAATAAATATTTTTATTGGAAAACCGGTCGTGACATATTTCTTGTACTACGAAGTTAGCTGATGCAATCTTCAAAGTTTGAAAATAATTGTGTTTGTACATTATCTGATGAAGTAGAATGAAAAATGTACAACTTCTGACCAAAAAACTGTAGTATGTGAAGTTCAGTTTATGCCACGTGATCTTCAGACTGTGACCACCAAAGGGATAACACCAAACAGATCTGTGTATGTTAACTCCTAAGCAATGTATGTGCGCTTCAGATCATGTTGTGTTATTTTCATATTTTTTTATTATAAACTGCAGTATGTGGAGTTCTGTTTTATCAACAAGATACAAAATGTTATCTAGTAATGCTATAAGTTCAGGCAGAAATGTCGCGCTCTAGTCAAGGCTCAAAATGATCTAGGTATATTTCTAAGAGAGAAACAATAAACTTAATGTATGTATTATGTTATAGTACCTGCACCTCCTGGTACATTAGTTGCCTCCTTGTCGTCATTCATCTACAAAAATAACCGTTACTTCATAGAAATAAATGCTGCCTTCTTATCAGTTTGAGGCTGCTTTTTTCAGGCAGAAAGGTCTGCAAGTTATGTACTTGGTTAGTATAATGAATGAACTTGTCAAAAGAACAAATATTATGCCAGCAACAAGAATGAACAAACTATCTAGCCACTGCACTGAGGCGGCTGACTCTACAAATTGAATTCACATGTCAAAAAAATGTGGTGTGAGGCACTATGAGAAGGTGCCTGTAAGGTTTGAATGTGATCAGAACTTGCAATTCTCCCCTTTGGAAACCATATAGAGCTTCAAGTAGTTGAAGGCATGTGGATGCAGAGGAAGATGAGAGTATATGTTGAGCCTAAGGTTTGAATGCTAATGCCATATTCATGCAAAAGGAAAACAACACCGTGCTCACATAAAAAAATAATATCAAAAGATGACACTGTTATTCATAAGTATCAAGTGTAGATGACGATGCAATTCAAAAGTGATGGAGAATAAAATTGGAATGTGCCTACTTAAACACTGACTGGGCTCTGGGTCCACCTCAGCGCCCTCCGCTCGTCCACCTCTCGTCCTTGCTGCCAGGTAGTACCGCGTACTCGGCGCCCTGCAAGCTCACCATCATGTACACCTACTCCTGCAGCACCAAGCACATCGACCCAAAATTAAACCATGAAGCATCAGAAACTACATGATGTTACAGCACAAACAATATTCAGTTCTACAGCGAAGTTGAAGCCAACTCAATCGTTTGCACTATATAACTTAGAAATACATATTCACAATCAAAAGTGCTTATCTCAGAGGTCATGCACCTCCAGGAGCCTCCGTTTGACCACGCCAACTCACCCAAAAACTGGACCACCTAGAAATCAGGAAGTCGCACAATGCTAACAACTTATGAGCTTTCACCCATATCAAATGTTAAATGAATAATCACTTTCTAATTTAAAGGAGATAAAGCGTTCAGAATAATATGATAAATATAAAAATGAAAATCAGCTATGAGACATGGATGTCAGATGGCTTGCTATGTTGTGTAGCACCAATCTTTGTATCCAAATTGGGATGCTGAGAAATAGGAATCATAACTGTAAAATCAACAAATCTTAGCACAAGATATCAAAGTGTTACTCTAATTTTCAGAGTTCAGCAATGACATATGGTTCAAAGTTCAGCAATGTACAAGCACGCATCATGCAGCAGAACAGAAAAGGATATCTCAGCAGGAGCCTATGCCTACCTATTGGAAAAGACAAGTCTTGTGAGGAGATCTGCAGCAACGGACGTCTGGCTTCGGGAGGGGTGCAGGGGGATGGAGAGCTCGCGGATGGATCTCTACCGGCGGCAGCAGGGATATGACGGACGAGGTTGGGGGCTGGAGGATGGGGATGGGGGTTGGGCGTGGATCCCTGAACGCGAGGACGGCCGACGGCAGCTAGATCTCGGGCTGAGCGTGAGGACGGCGGCTGGATCTCAGGCGGAGTGCGAGGACGTCGGCGACAATATCAGGACCGTGGGGTGGAGCGCGGATATGGTGGCGACGGCGTCAGGGCCGTGGGTTGAGCTCGAGGACGAGGGGATAGGCATGGGGCGCAAGGGCGGCGGCGGCGGCTGGCACGGGTAGGGTTATGGACTAGGTCCGATTTGGGGGCTATTTTGCATGGGCCAGCTGGAATTTTTTCCCGTCTCGCGCCTAAATGGCGCGCCAACTTTCCAAGCTTCAGGATTCTCAAATAAGAAAAAGAAATCCAAGCTTTGGCCACTTGACACGTGTGCACATATGCCGACACTTATTCTATATCCAAACACCCTACATACGCTGACATATTGTATATCACTAAGCACGTACCTACACCGACAGATAAATTGTTATAGCCCACACATATGCCGACACATAGCATGTTGTTAGTGACTTGCCGACAGCTAAGTAGTCGCTTAGTGGTTGCTAACACATAGTGTGTCCACAATGATGTATCTACGCCGACACATGGTCCGAGGACAAAACTTCATAGCTACACCGACAGTTTTTTTGTGGAGACTAGTGGACCTTTCCCCACAGAAGTGTGTCACATAAACTCTACCGTGGTGTAGTGCATGATTATAGATTTCGGCTTTCCCTTGAGGACAAGCAAGGTCTAAGATTGCGGGAGTTGATATGTCCATTTTCCATCATGCTTTTATGTGGATATTTATTGCATTATGGGCTGTTATTTCACATTATGGTACAATACCTATGCCTTTTCTCTCTTATTTTACAAAGAGGGGGAATGCCGGCAACTGGAATTCTAGACTGGAAAGGAGCAAATCTGAGAGTCCTATTCTGCACAACTACAAATGTCCTAAAACTTTATGGAGATTGTTTTGGAATATATAAAAAAATATTGGGCAAAGAAAGGCCAGAGGGGGACCCACCAGGTTGCCACAAGCCTGGGGGCGTGCCCTACCCCTAGGGCTTGTGGCCCCCTGGCAGGTCTCCGGTTCCCATCTTCTGCTATATGAAGCATTTTGACCTAAAGAAATCAAGAGAGAGACTTCGGGACAAAGCGCCGCCGTCTCGAGACGGAACCTGGGCAGAATCAATCTAGGGCTCCGACGGAGCTATTCTGCCGGGGAAACTTCCCTCCCGGAGTGGGAAATCGAAGCCATTGTCATCACCAACGATCCTCTCATTGAGGGAGGGTCAATCTTCATCAAAATCTTCACTAGCACCATCTCCTCTCAAACCCTAGGTTATCTCTTGTATTCAATCTTTGCCCCACAACCTCAGATTGGTACATGTGGGTTGCTAGTAGTGTTGATTACTCCTTGTAGTTGATGCTAGTTGGTTTATTTGGTGGAAGATCATATGTTCAGATCCTTCATGATATTCAATACCACTTTGATCTTCAACATGGACATGCTTTGTGAGTAGTTACGTTTGTTCCTGAAGACATGGGAGAAGTCTTGTTATAAGTAATCATGTGAATTTTGTATTCGTTCGATATTTTGAGGAGATGTATGTTGTCTTTCCTCTAGTGGTGTTATGTGAACATTGACTACATGACAATTCACCATGATTTGGGCCTAGGGGAAGGCATTGGGAAGTAATAAGTAGATGATGGGTTGCTAGAGTGACAGAACCTTAAAACCTAGTTTAAGTGTTGCTTCGTAAGGGGCTGATTTGGATCCACATGTTTCATGTTAAGGTTAGATTTATCTTAATTCTTCTTTCATAGTTGCGAATGCTTGCAAGAGTGGTTAATCATAAGTGGGAGGCTTGTCCAAGTAAGGATAGCACCCAAGCGCCGGTCCACCCACATGTCAAATTATCAAAGTAACGAACGTGAATCATATGAGCATCATGAAAACTAACTTGACAGTAATTCCCATGTGTCCTCGGGAGCGCTTTGCTTTATATAGGAGTTCGTCCAGGCTTATACTTTGCTACAAAAAGGATTAGGCCACCTTGTTGCACCTTTGCTACACTTGTTACTTGTTACCCATTATGAATTATCTTATCACAAAACTATCTGTTATCAATAATTTCAGTGCGTGCAGAAAATACCTTACTGAAAACTGCTTGTCATTTCCTTCAGCTCCTCGTTGGGTTCGACACTCTTACTAATTGAAAGGACTACGATTGGTCTCCTATACTTGTGATTCATCGCAAAACACCTCTCCAATTGCAAGAAAAATCAATCTAGTTGTCCAAACCAAATCAATAGATCCGAGAGAAATACAAAGCTATCTTAATCATGCATAAAAGAGTTCAGAGAAGACTCAAATAGTATTCATAGATAATCTGATCATAAATCCAAAATTCATTGGATCTCAATAAATGCACCACAAAAGAATATTACATCGAATAGATCTCAAAGAACATCGAAAAGAATATTGTATTGAAGAGCAAAGAGCGAGAAGAAGCCATCTAGCTACTAGCTATGGACCTTTAGGTCTATGGTAAACTACACACACATCATCGAAAGGGCGGCAAGGTTGATGTAGAGGCCCTCTGTGATAAAATCCCCCTCCGGCAGAGTACTAGAAAAGTCCCCAAGATGGGATCTCACGAGGACAAAAACTTGCGGTAGTTGAAAAGTATTTTTGGTGTGCCCTCTGGTATACGTGTCAGGACCCCGACTCGATGTCACATCGATCTAGCTGGTAACACCTCATATCACTTTGCGGCCTCACGCACGGTATCCCCACAGGTGTCGTCTTACCTTTTTCCCGGGACCGTTTGCGCCTTTTGGCTCACGTATATGATAGTGTCTCTAGCATCCATATGATAAAGAGCCCGGGCTGACATGACTAGTCGTAAACCCAAAGTGGCACAGACTTACAGGGACAGGCATCCATGACCCAGCTTCGAACATGTCGGTCATCAGCAAGTGGGTCCGGGCTGTAGCACTGGGCTAGCAGGACTCCGGTAAACCGGGCTGTAGCGGGCTAATAGGACTCCGGTACTCAAAGCGTGACATTTCCCCGAAGGGACAGACACAGGAACGAAGAAGGACACATGCCGGCCAGCCTAAGTGTTCCAGAGCAGTAGCAAGCTACCATGGCTCAGCGGTAACACTAGGAGACATTTCCCGGTAAGAGAGGCTACTAAAGATAAACAACTAGATAGTCAGATCCCACACATACCAAGCATTTCAATCATACACACAATATGCTCGATATGTGCAAATACAACGAAGCATCACAACATGACTCTACGACACAAGTACTTTATTTAAGGCTCAGTGAGCCATACATAACATACACACAAAGGTACGGGTCTCACGACCCAACATACAAGTCATACAATCATACAAGCCAACAGCGGAAGTAACTTGTCTGAGTACAGACAGCTAGTAAAATAAAGGAGGCTTGGAAGCCTAACTATACTACGTGGTCCATCACAAGCTCAGGGTCACCACCTGGGTCTTTAGCCTACTCGTTGATGTCAACGTCTACATAGAACCCATCAGAAGGGGTTGCAGCGTCTTCTGTAAAATGTAGATTATAGCAACATGAGTACAAAGGTACTCAGCAAGACTTACATCAGATCCTACATACATGCATAGTATCAAGAAGGGTTGGTGGAGTTATTGCAGCAAGCCAGCTTTGACTCTTGGCTAGACTATCCTACGATACTCCAACTTGAAATGGTTTTGTGCACACGAGTCCACTACTCACCACTTCAATACACTACCGAGGATCCACCTCCGTCTTCCTACGGAAGAGCCATCCTCGGCACTCACACTTATCTTGAGAATTTTAGTAGTTTCCATTTACTTGTCTATGAACTGTATAGGCAACCAAGTAGTCCTTTACCGCGGACGCGGCTATTCGAATAGATCATGATAACCCTGCAGGGGTGTACTTCTTCATACATGTTTCCACCACTTAGCGTCTGCACACGACATGTGCTCGGCAGACTTCAAGCGAAAGCCGACGTGGGTGTAGACCACGACCTACCTAAACACTTAAGCCTCTAGTCCAGGTTTATCGCCTATTCAGGTTCCATCCGCAGGGAGTCCGGACGAGGTTTCCCATACGGCCCCGAACGATGTGAACAGGGTTCCCGAGATACCTAACGGGTATTCGGTACACCCGGCCACGTACCTACCGCATCACAGCCCACCCCTACGGTCAGCGCTGTCCACGGCCTCCAGTAGGCTACAAACACCAGAAACTACTTGCAACTCCTGGACGGAGAACTAGGGTGAATAAGAAGTCGAGAGGGTCCATTGGTTTCGGGCCCAATGCATGGTAGTAGCTGATTCTTAAATCACACATACAGATCTCAGTGCTTAAGGTCGGCTTCAATGAAACAACCCACCATGTACTCCTACATGGCCTCTCATCGATACCTTTACCAAATCGTGTTCACCACACCACTCCCATTACCGACATAATCATTTCACTCTAGCCCAACACCCAGATGAACCAGACCTGACACAACTCTAAGCATAGCAGGCATAGCAAGGTAGGAACAACACATACATAGGGCTCAATCAACTCCTACACATGCTAGTGGGTTTCATCTAGTTACTGTGGCAATGACAGGTCATGCAGAGGAAATGGGTTCAACTACCGCAGCACACAGCAGTTTGAATCGTGTTGTCTTAATGCAGTAAAAGAGAGCAGGAGCGAGAACATGGGATTGTATCGATATGATCAAATGGTTGGTTGCTTGCCTGATGGTTCGTTGCACGGATACGGTTCTTCGTTAGGGTAATCTCGGTACTCCTCGGGGACAGAACCTGTCGCAAAGGGCATCGATACACAAGCATTACCAAACAATGTGCAACAATATGATGCATGCATGAAACATGGCAACATGAGTGTATTGGGCTAATGCAACTAAAGCCAGAAGGGTTTGAACAAATTTGAATCAAAGATTCAAATTTCAAATTCAAATATGGCCTTTTAAAGTGCTTTTCCTTGTTCTGATTAATACATCAATTTAACTTGTTTGATCATGCATGAAAATAGTACAGATGGATAGATTGGATTTTTCTGATCATTTTTCATATATAATTTGTCCAATTTGGAGTTACAGAATAAAAGTTATGAATTTTTGAAGTTTAATTAATATTCTGGAATTTCCTGATTTAATTTAAATCCAGAAATATCATTACTGCGTCAGCCTGACGTCACAGTGACATCAGCAGGTCAACAGGGCTGGCTCGGGTCAAACCTGACGTGTGGGGGCCACACGTCAGTGACAAGGGGGGTTAAACAGATTTAAATTAATCCTAATTACTAATTAGTGGTGCTGGGGCCCACTGTCAGTGTCAGGGGGGTTGACTAACAGTAGTTAGCGCTAACCTAACCACCTGGCCGACAGGGCCCACGCGTCAGTGACCCTGGGGGGTCAAACCCCAGGTGGGTCAGGTCAAACCCCACCGGCGACATGACGCCGGCGAGATCCGAGACGGCGGCGAGAGTGCTTTTTGCCATTCCGGCGACCAAATGGACGGCGGAAGGTATCTACGTGTTGCTGAGGCTGAGCCGCGTCTATTGGTGGTGGTGGTTGGGCTCGGGGTGGCCGGAGTTGACGGCGGCGAGCTCGGCTGCGGCGGCCGGAGTTCGGGTGCGGTCGGGATCAGTGTTGCAGGGGGTTTGGGGAGGCGTTGGTGCGTTCTACGTGCTCCTGGTGATGTGTGGAGCACGATGGTGTGCTCGGTTGGGCGCTACGGCGACCGTGGCCACGACGGCGACATCGCCGGTGGCGTGGAGCTCTCGGTCGAGGTGGAGCTAGGGCCTAGAGGTCGGGAGAGACCAGGGAAGAAGGGGGAAACGCTCCGGGGGCTCACCGCGGTTGCAGTGGGCGTCGAAGCGGGCTCGGGGACGCGCCGGAGACGACGAATTTGACGGCGACGGTGGTCGGAGTCCGAAGAGGGGAACGGCGACGTGGCGGCGATGCAGGGCTTCCGGGGACCCGTGGAGCGGTGGGGAGGAAGAGGGAGTCGAGGCGGAGCTCCTGAGCTAATCGGGGGAGCGAGGGGTGGTCGGAGGCAGTGGCTAAGGCGAACGGCGGCGACGGTGTGCTTCGGCCGTGAGAGGGAGAGAGCGAGGGAGAGGAAGGAGAGAGCCGGGGAGAGTGAGAGAGAGCAGGGGGGATCGGGACGGGCTGCGGGCGTCGTCCACGCGGCCAGGAGGGCGTCGGCAAGCAGGAGGTGGCCGCGCGGCCGTGCGCGCGCGAGCACGCAGCAGCTTCGGGGCGTGGGGAGGAAGACGACGGGGAGCTACAGTGCTGGGCTGGGTCGGTTGCTGGCTGGGCCGGCCGGCTGGCTGGGCCGCACAGGTAAGTCTTCCCCTTTCTTTTCTGTTTTCTGTTTTTATTTAATATATCTGCAACTTTGTTGAATTAAATAAAATACCTAGGCAACTCCAAAAATCACCAAACTACTCCTAGCTCATAGTTGGATTATTTCCAACATGAAACATTTTAGTTTGGAGATATTTGAGCATTTAAATATTTTATATTATTTTAAATGCCCAAATTCAAATAACTATGATTTAATTCAAAACCCTAGGATGGCCTAGGAAAATGTGCACCACTTTTGGCAGAGGTTCTGAACCAAGGCAAAAATGATGGGCATTTTAGAAGGGCATTTCAGGTTCATTGAAAAATTATTTTAGTAACCCTAGTTGGTTTCAGAGGGGACTTGGGGTTCTGTCTTCCCCATTTCAAGTTTCTGATGAATGAGTAAACATGATGCAACACTCTAATGCATGACTAGCTAGGGTGTGACAACTCACCCCCACTCAAAAGAATCTCGTCCCGAGATTTGGGTTCCTCCGGGAAGAAGGCGGGATACTTGAGTCGAAGACGATCCTCCCTTTCCCAAGTTGCTTCATCTTCAGAATGGTGCGACCATTGAACTTTGAGAAACTTGATGTTATGACGTCGCGTGGTACGTTCGGCTTGATCGAGGATACGAATGGGGTACTCTCGATATGTAAGATTATCTTGGAGATCAAGCGTTTCGTGGTCCACTTCACGGATAGGATCCGAGAAGCAACGCCTGAGTTGAGAGACGTGGAAGACATCGTGAACTCTCGAGAGGTGCGGAGGTAGTTCCAACTGGTAGGCAACTTCTCCTCGTTTGGCAAGAATGCGAAAATGTCCAATGTAACGAGGAGCCAATTTGCCTTTGATACCGAAACGATGGGTTCCCTTCAGAGGGGTGACCCGAAGGTAAGCCTTCTCGTCAACCTCGAAAGTCATAGCCTTATGTTTTCGGTCATATTGACTCTTTTGACGAGATTGGGCTGTTTTCAACTTTTCACGAACGATACGAACTTGTTCTTCTGCTTCCTGAATCATATCCTGGCCAAAGAATTGTCTTTCCCCGGTCTCTGACCAGTTAAGGGGTGTTCGACATCGTCGTCCATAGAGAACTTCAAAAGGGGCTTTACCCAAGCTAGATTGATAGCTGTTGTTGTAAGCGAATTCGGCAAATGGAAGGCACTTCTCCCAGTCCATTCCGAAAGAGATAACAGAGGCTCGAAGCATGTCTTCTAGAATCTGATTGACGCGTTCCACTTGACCACTTGACTGAGGGTGGAAAGCGGTGCTAAAGGAGAGACGGGTTCCCATAGCATTTTGGAAACTTTCCCAAAATCGAGAGGTGAAGAGACTTCCTCGATCCGAATTAATTTCCAAAGGAACACCATGGAGGGACACTATTCAGGAGATGTATAAGTCTGCCAGCTGACTAGCGGTTATACTCTCACGAACAGGTAAGAAATGAGCTACTTTGGAAAGACGATCGACAACGACGAAAATAGCATTATTCCCTCTTTTGGTCCTGGGAAAACCGGTAATGAAATCCATACCAATTTTATCCCATTTCCATTCAGGAATAGCTAAGAGTTGAAGGGTGCCAGCAGGCCGTTGATGCTCTGCTTTTACACGACGACAGACGTCGCAATTAGCGATGTACTGAGCAATTTCTCTCTTCATCCTAGTCCACCAGAACCTCTGGCGTAGGTCCTGATACATCTTAGTACTACCGGGATGAATGGTGAGAGGAGATTCATGAGCTTCCTTAAGGATTAATCGCCTTAGGTTGCGCACCTTGGGAACCACTAGTCGATTCCCGAAGTATACGACTCCTTGATCATTAATGGAGAAACAATTCGCAATTCCTTTTTGAATGTTCCTCTTGATGCGGGAAATTCCCGGATCTACCTTCTGTGCTTTGATAATTTGATCCGTAAGGGTAGGTTTTGCCACCAAGGTGGAGAGAAAACCTTGAGGTACAATGTGAAGGTTAAGTTTCCGAAATTCCTCATGGAGAAGCGGTTGACTTTGTTGTAACATCAGGTTGTTACAATAAGATTTACGACTTAGCGCATCAGCCATGACGTTGGCTTTCCCTGGGGTGTAGGTTATTCCTAAGTCGAAGTCTGTGATCAATTCAACCCAACGTCTTTGCCTGAGATTCAGATCCGGTTGGGTGAAGATGTACTTCAGGCTTTGGTGATCAGTGAATATTTCGCAACGATTACCGAGGAGGTAATGTCGCCAGGTTTTAAGTGCATAGACTACGGCTGCAAGCTCTAGATCATGAGTAGGATAATTCTCCTCATGTGGGTGCAATTGCCGTGAAGCGTAAGCAATTACGTGTCGATCTTGCATGAGAATGCAACCTAGTCCTTGTCGCGAGGCGTCGCAGTAGATAACAAAGTCCTTGGAGAAGTCTGGCGGTACCAGCACGGGAGCAGAGGTCAGGCGTCTTTTCAGTTCCTGAAAGCTGTGCTCACATTGTGGAGTCCATTCGAACTTCTTATCTTTCTTGAGGAGTTCAGTTAGAGGTTTAGCAACTTTGGAGAAGTTCTCGACAAAGCGACGACAATAGCTCGCTAAGCCCAGAAAACTCCGAACTTGCTTGACCGATTCGGGTGGAGTCCAATCAAGGACGGCTTGAACTCGCTCAGGGTTAACCGCAATACCTTTACCAGATATTACATGACCCAGATAGGTCACTTCTGACAACCAGAATTCACATTTAGAGAATTTGGCATAAAGACGATGCTCTCGAAGTTTCTTCAACACTAGCCTTAGATGTTCGGCATGTTCTTTCTCGTTCTTGGAGTAGATGAGTATATCATCGAGATAAACTACGACGAATTTATCCAAATACTCCATGAAGATTGAGTTCATTAACCGAGAAAAGGTGGCTGGAGCGTTGGTTAATCCGAAGGACATGACGGTGTACTCGTATTGGCCATAACGAGTAACAAAGGCCGTTTTAGGAATGTCCCCGTTTCTGATTTTGATTTGATGGTATCCCAACCTCAAATCCATCTTGGAGAAGACTGAGGATCCAGCGAGCTGATCATACAGGTCGTTGATCCTGGGAAGCGGATATTTGTTCTTGATTGTGACCAAGTTGACAGGTCGGTAATCTACAACCATCCGGTCCGTACCATCCTTCTTCTTGACGAATAGGACGGGGCAAGCCCACGGAGATGAACTAGGGCGGATGAAACCCCTTTTCAAGGATTCATCAAGTTGTTTCTTAAGCTCGGCTAGTTCTAGTGGTGCCATCTTATAAGGTCTTCTAGCAATCGGAACGGTTCCTGGAATGAGGTCTATTACGAACTCAACATCCCTGTCAGGTGGAATACCTGGCAATTCCTCTGGAAAGACATCCGGGAAGTCACGGACTACCGGAACGTCCTCAAGGTCTGGCAAAGGGCTGGCGTTAAGAGAATATAATTGTCGCTTGGCTATTCGGGTCAAGACATTGACTATCTTCCCCGAAGGATGGGTGAGTTGAACAGTCCTAGAGAAGCAATCAATTTGGGCATGATGAGCTGACATCCAGTCCATACCCAGAATGATATTAATATCTGAAGATTTAAGGGCTATCAAAGACGCAAGGAAAACAAGTCTGTCGACTTGGATCTCATTTCCATAACTTACCCTAGAGGTCTGCCATCTAGACCCAGGGGTAGAGATTTCCATAGTGGACGGCAGATCACAGAATGCAACGTTATGCAAACGAGCATAATTTTCAGATATAAAGGAATGAGAGGCTCCTGTATCGAAAAGAACAGATGCCGGGTGGCAATTAACAAGAAGCGTACCGAGAACGACGTTGTGATCCTCTTGAGCTTCTTCGGCAGAGACACAGTTGACATGGCCACGTGAAGCGGTGACCGGTTTAGCATGAAACACCTTTCCTGTCGGCTTGCCACGGCCAACAGCTTTAGCAGATTGATTGGGGTTGGTCTGGGGACACTCACGCATATAATGACCCGATTCCCCACACTTGAAACAAGTCACGGAACTGGTACGTGGAGGAGCATTATTGGTTGGACCCCCATAGGGCTTGGCTGGAGCAGACTGTTGAGCGGGGCGAGGCGCCTGGAAAGATGGCCTCGGTGTGAACCTGGGTGGCAGGGCGGTGTTGGGTACCCACACGCGGCGCTTCTGAGGACCAGCACCGGATGAGGAACCCGTGTCACGTCCATGCTTGCGTGTTGCGTCATAGTCAGTCTGACCAGTTTCAGCACTGATGGCTTTGTTGACTAGTTTCGAAAAAGATGTGCACTCATGCAGACGGAGGTCGCGGCGAAGCTCAGGACTAAGGCCCTTACGGAACCTTGCTTGCTTCTTGGCGTCAATAGACACTTCCTCAGTTGCATAACGTGCAAGATTACCAAACTCCCTGCTATAGACATCCACAGAAAGTCGGCCTTGGGTGAAATTGCAAAATTCTTCACGCTTACGGTCCATGAGACCCTCCGGAATGTGATGTTCACGGAAAGCCTCACTGAACTCAGCCCAAGTAGTGACATGGCCCGCTGGGCGCATAGCTCCATAATTCTCCCACCATAGACTGGCGGGGCCTTCAAGATGATATGCAGCAAAGGTGACCTTGTCAGCCTCAGCTACCAGCGCGGAACGCAGCTTGTGAGAGATACTGCGAAGCCAGTCATCAGCGTCGAGAGGCTCGACGGAGTGGTGGAACGTGGGTGGATGCAATTTGATAAAATCACTGAGTGACACCACGTTAGTCCTCTGATGGTGTGCTGTATTCTGTTCTATACGCTCCAACAAACGGTTTGTCTCCCGCTTGTTTCTCTCAGCTTCCATCATAACCTCGGCTAGTGAAGGAGGTTGAGGCAGATGTTCATTTCTGGCTTCACTGCCTTCGGCCTGCTCTTGGGAAGCAGGATTAGCGCGTGTGTTGACCATCCTAGGTAGACAAGACAATGGTTTAGTCAGAATGATGAAATTCCGACATGGGATACATAATGTAAGAAATAATTCGGAATGCAAGATGATCATCCGTATTACATGGTAGATACAGAAACTGCTTCTTTATTCCATCGTCATACACACCATACAGGTTTAGTACAAGACCAAGCAAAGTACTAATACGGTGAAAAGAGGATTACATCTCATCGGAGGCATCCCAAGCTCCTATACATTATTTTTCTACATCTCCGGAAAGAGTACAAACTAGGTCATATCCCACGAGACACGCAGGACAATAGACGACACAGCTAGTGCGAACTAGTGATACTACTACTAACTCAGACCGATCCGTAGTAGTCCTCGTAGAAGTCACCTCCATAGCCTGGAAGTTCAACATGATCATCCGGAAACAGACGGTCTCGCGGAGCTTGTGGACCATAGGGGCTAGGATGAGGTCGTGGACCAACAAACGGTGGCCTGCGGGGACCGCGAGGTGGGGTGATGCCTCCTACATCACGCCAAACCATCACGTCTGGCAGAGCAGATCTCACAGGATAGAGATCGCGCATATCTGAATATCCAGCTTGCACCGCCGGTGCGAACCGAGTCAAAGTGGCCCAGTGGTCGGCACGGGTATTAAAGAGCTCTAACCTTAAGGCCCGATTTTCACGGTCCTTATCCTCGAGCATCTCAGCAGTGGTGCAAGTCCGTGAATCCTCCTGAGTGGAGTCAGCATAGATAGCCTGGAGATACCCTTGTGCTCCCGGAAGTGATCCTGGCATATACCGGAAATCAGAGTCCCGAAATAGACCAGATCTGACTCGCATAATGGTCATCATAGAGTAGGCGGCATCCTGCACAGCCATCTCAATAGTAACCCCGAGTCCATAGGAGCAGTGAAGAGGCTCAGTGGATCCAGGATAAGATGGAAATATCCTGACAGTGCAGAGATACTGGCTTTGATTAAAGTCTCGGAATTGTTCTTCGATCGTGTACTCAGGATACCAGCGGTATCCAGCCTCAGTCATTACCCTGACCAACTTAGCAGTATGGCCGGGTACATCTAGGCATCGAGTTAGGCGAACCACTTGATTGAGGTCACGAGTGGCCATCTGAAAGCATAATCATAATGCAAAGGCATTAGAATTTCTAGCAAAATTTCGGCAGCATAACAGCTGTAAATGCTCAAAAAGGATATTGAGACATTTGACAAAGGATTTCGTACACACTCAACATCATCATATCAAGTTCTGGAACCATTCCAACAACATAATGTGGTAGTAGAACTGAACTAGGCTGGTAACCATCAAACTTATAAGGTACTACTGATTAGTAACTCGTGATCCTGATAGAGAGAACAGATCCTAATTCCTTAACCCCCGGTGGAAGAATGGACTGACTCAGATCAGAAAGTCATAAGGTATAAGGAGTAAAAAGAGCCTTACGTTCCAACCCACAAACAATTCCCCTACATATAACTAAGAATTTCTAGACTCAACATCGACCAGTTTGGCTTGGAGAACCTACAGGCAGTCCGGCTCTGATGCCAACGCTGTCAGGACCCCGACTTGATGTCACATCGATCTAGCTGGTAACACCTCATATCACTTTGCGGCCTCACGCACGGTATCCCCACGGGTGTCGTCTTACCTTTTTCCCGGGACCGTTTGCGCCTTTTGGCTCACGTATATGATAGTGTCGCTAGCATCCATATGATAAAGAGCCCGGGCTGACATGACTAGTCGTAAACCCAAAGTGGCACAGACTTACAGGGACAGGCATCCATGACCCAGCTTCGAACGTGTCGGTCATCAGCAAGTGGGTCCGGGCTGTAGCACTGGGCTAGCAGGACTCCGGTAAACCGGGCTGTAGCGGGCTAACAGGACTCCGGTACTCAAAGCGTCACATTTCCTCGAAGGGACAGACATAGGAACGAAGAAGGACACATGCCGGCCAGCCTAAGTGTTCCAGAGCAGTAGCAAGCTACCATGGCTCAGCGGTAACACTAGGAGACATTTCCCGGTAAGAGAGGCTACTAAAGATAAACAACTAGATAGTCAGATCCCACACATACCAAGCATTTCAATCATACACACAATATGCTCGATATGTGCAAATACAACGAAGCATCACAACATGACTCTACGACACAAGTACTTTATTTAAGGCTCAGTGAGCCATACATAACATACACACAAAGGTACGGGTCTCACGACCCAACATACAAGTCATACAATCATACAAGCCAACAGCGGAAGTAACTTGTCTGAGTACAGACAGCTAGTAAAATAAAGGAGGCTTGGAAGCCTAACTATACTACGTGGTCCATCACAAGCTCAGGGTCACCACCTGGGTCTTTAGCCTACTCGTTGATGTCAACGTTTACATAGAACCCATCAGAAGGGGTTGCAGCGTCTTCTGTAAAATGTAGATTATAGCAACATGAGTACAAAGGTACTCAGCAAGACTTACATCAGATCCTACATACATGCATAGTATCAAGAAGGGTTGGTGGAGTTATTGCAGCAAGCCAGCTTTGACTCTTGGCTAGACTATCCTACGATACTCCAACTTGAAATGGTTTTGCGCACACGAATCCACTACTCACCACTTCAATACACTACCGAGGATCCACCTCCGTCTTCCTACGGAAGAGCCATCCTCGGCACTCACACTTATCTTGAGAATTTTAGTAGTTTCCATTTACTTGTCTATGAACTGTATAGGCAACCAAGTAGTCCTTTACCGCGGACGCGGCTATTCGAATAGATCATGATAACCCTGCAGGGGTGTACTTCTTCATACATGTTTCCACCACTTAGCGTCTGCACACGACATGTGCTCGGCAGACTTCAAGCGAAAGCCGACGTGGGTGTAGACCACGACCTACCTAAACACGTAAGCCTCTAGTCCAGGTTTATCGCCTATTCAGGTTCCATCCGCAGGGAGTCCGGCCGAGGTTTCCCATACGGCCCCGAACGATGTGAACAGGGTTCCCGAGATACCTAACAGGTATTCGGTACACCCGGCCACGTACCTACCGCATCACAGCCCACCCCTACGGTCAGCGCTGTCCACGGCCTCCAGTAGGCTACAAACACCAGAAACTACTTGCAACTCCTGGACGGAGAACTAGGGTGAATAAGAAGTCGAGAGGGTCCATTGGTTTCGGGCCCAATGCATGGTAGTAGCTGATTCTTAAATCACACATACAGATCTCAGTGCTTAAGGTCGGCTTCAATGAAACAACCCACCATGTACTCCTACATGGCCTCTCATCGATACCTTTACCAAATCGTGTTCACCACACCACTCCCATTACCGACATAATCATTTCACTCTAGCCCATCACCCAGATGAACCAGACCTGACACAACTCTAAGCATAGCAGGCATAGCAAGGTAGGAACAACACATACATCGGGCTCAATCAACTCCTACACATGCTAGTGGGTTTCATCTAGTTACTGTGGCAATGACAGGTCATGCAGAGGAAATGGGTTCAACTACCGCAGCACACAGCAGTTTGAATCGCGTTGTCTTAATGCAGTAAAAGAGAGCAGGAGCGAGAACATGGGATTGTATCGATATGATCAAATGGTTGCTTGCTTGCCTGATGGTTCGTTGCACGGATACGGTTCTTCGTTAGGGTAATCTCGGTACTCCTCGGGGACAGAACCTGTCGCAAAGGGCATCGATACACAAGCATTACCAAACAATGTGCAACAATATGATGCATGCATGAAACATGGCAACATGAGTGTATTGGGCTAATGCAACTAAAGCCAGAAGGGTTTGAACAAATTTGAATCAAAGATTCAAATTTCAAATTCAAATATGGCCTTTTAAAGTGCTTTTCCTTGTTCTGATTAAAACATCAATTTAACTTGTTAGATCATGCATGAAAATAGTACAGATGGATAGATTGGATTTTTCTGATCATTTTTCATATATAATTTGTCCAATTTGGAGTTACAGAATAAAAGTTATGAATTTTTGAAGTTTAATTAATATTCTGGAATTTCCTGATTTAATTTAAATCCAGAAATATCATTACTGCGTCAGCCTGACGTCACAGTGACATCAGCAGGTCAACAGGGCTGGCTCGGGTCAAACCTGACGTGTGGGGGCCACACGTCAGTGACAGGGGGGGTTAAACAGATTTAAATTAATCCTAATTACTAATTAGTGGCACTGGGGCCCACTGTCAGTGTCAGGGGGGTTGACTAACAGTAGTTAGCGCTAACCTAACCACCTGGCCGACAGGGCCCACGCGTCAGTGACCCTGGGGGGTCAAACCCCAGGTGGGTCAGGTCAAACCCCACCGGCGACATGACGCCGGCGAGATCCGAGACGGCGGCGAGAGTGCTTTTTGCCATTCCGGCGACCAAATGGACGGCGGAAGGTATCTACGTGTTGCTGAGGCTGCGCCGCGTCTATTGGTGGTGGTGGTTGGGCTCGGGGTGGCCGGAGTTGACGGCGGCGAGCTCGGCTGCGGCGGCCGGAGTTCGGGTGCGGTCGGGATCAGTGTTGCAGGGGGTTTGGGGAGGCGCTGGTGCGTTCTACGTGCTCCTGGTGATGTGTGGAGCACGATGGTGTGCTCGGTTGGGCGCTACTGCAACCGTGGCCACGACGGCGACATCGCCGGCGGCGTGGAGCTCTCGGTCGAGGTGGAGCTAGGGCCTAGAGGTCGGGAGAGACCAGGGAAGAAGGGGGAAACGCTCCGGGGGCTCACCGCGGTTGCAGTGGGCGTCGAAGCGGGCTCGGGGACGCGCCGGAGACGACGAATTTGAAGGCGACGGTGGTCGGAGTCCGAAGAGGGGAACGGCGACGTGGCGGCGATGCAGGGCTTCCGGGGACCCGTGGAGCGGTGGGGAGGAAGAGGGAGTCGAGGCGGAGCTCCTGAGCTAATCGGGGGAGCGAGGGGTGGTCGGAGGCAGTGGCTAAGGCGAACGGCGGCGACGGTGTGCTTCGGCCGTGAGAGGGAGAGAGCGAGGGAGAGGAAGGAGAGAGCCGGGGAGAGTGAGAGAGAGCAGGGGGGATCGGGACGGGCTGCGGGCGTCGTCCACGCGGCCAGGAGGGCGTCGGCAAGCAGGAGGTGGCCGCGCGGCCGTGCGCGTGCGAGCACGCAGCAGCTTCGGGGCGTGGGGAGGAAGACGACGGGGAGCTACAGTGCTGGGCTGGGTCGGTTGCTGGCTGGGCCGGCCGGCTGGCTGGGCCGCACAGGTAAGTCTTCCCCTTTCTTTTCTGTTTTCTGTTTTTATTTAATATATCTGCAACTTTGTTGAATTAAATAAAATACCTAGGCAACTCCAAAAATCACCAAACTACTCCTGGCTCATAGTTGGATTATTTCCAACATGAAACATTTTAGTTTGGAGATATTTGAGCATTTAAATATTTTATATTATTTTAAATGCCCAAATTCAAATAACTATGATTTAATTCAAAACCCTAGGATGGCCTAGGAAAATGTGCACCACTTTTGGCAGAGGTTCTGAACCAAGGCAAAAATGATGGGCATTTTAGAAGGGCATTTCAGGTTCATTGAAAAATTATTTTAGTAACCCTAGTTGGTTTCAGAGGGGACTGGGGGTTCTGTCTTCCCCATTTCAAGTTTCTGATGAATGAGTAAACATGATGCAACACTCTAATGCATGACTAGCTAGGGTGTGACAATACGAGGAATATTTTGGAAATTGTAGAGCCGAGATTAGGGTTGGAGGAGCTCCAGGGGGCCCACAAGCTCTAGAGGCGCCACCCCTAGGGCGCTGCCTCTAGGCTTGTGGACACCTCGTGCCTCTTCTGGCCTCCTCCAGAAGCTTCATGGGTGTCTTCTTGTCCGAGAAAAATCATCAAAAACTTTCGTTCCATTTGGACTTGCTACATCTTGAGCTTGTGTTGGTTTTCCTTGAAGAGGAAAGGGTGATGCAGCAATAGTAGCGTAAGTATTTCCCTGAGTTTTTGAGAACCAAGGTATCAATCTAGTAGGAGTCTCCTCAAAAGTCACACGCACCTACACAAACAAACAAGAACTCGCAACGAACGCAATAAAGGGGTTGTCAATCCCTTCACTGCCACTTGCGGAAGTGAGATCTGATAGAGATAGTATGATAAGATAAATATATTTTTGGTATTTTATGATATAGATTGGAAAGTAAAGATTGCAAATAAAAGTAGATTGAAAGCTTATATGATAAAAAATAGACCTGGGACCATAGGTTTCACTAGTGGCTTCACTCAAGATAGCATAAGTATTACAATGGGTGAACAAATTACTGTCGATCAATTGATAGAAAAGTGAATAATTATGAGATTATCTAGGCATCATCATGTCTATAGGCATCATGTCCGTGACAAGTAGACCGACTCCTGCCTGCATCTACTACTATTACTCCACACATCGACCGCTATCCAGCATGCATCTAGAGTATTAAGTTCATAAAGAACAGAGTAACGCATTAAGAAAGATGACATGATGTAGAGGGATAAACTCATGCAATATGATATAAACCCCATCTTTTTATCCTCGATGGCAACAATACAATACGTGCCTTGCTGCCCCTGCTGTCATTGGGAAAGGACACCGCAAGATTGAACCCAAAGCTAAGCACTTCTCCCATTGCCAGAAAGATCAATCTAGTAGGCCAAACCAAACTGATAATTTGAAGAGACTTGCAAAAATAACTTAATCACACATAAAAGAATTCAGAGGAGATTCAAATATTTCTCATAGATAAACTTGATCATAAACCCACAACTCATCGGATCTCGACAAACACACCGCAAAAAGAGTTACATTGAATAGGTCTCCAAGAAGATCAAGGAGAACATGGTATTGAGATTCAAAGAGAGAGAAGAAGCCATCTAGCTAATAACTATGGACCCGAAGGTTTGTGGTAAACTACTTTCAACTCATCGGAGAGGCCTTGGAAATGATGTAGAGGCCCTCCGTGATTGATTCCCCCTCCGGCGGAGCGCCGGCGGAGGCTCCAAGATGGGATCTCGCGGATACAGAAGGTTCCGGCAGTGGAAATAGTATTTCGTGGTCGCTTCTGATGTTTTCGCGGTACATGGGTATATATAGGAGGAAGAAGTAGGTCTGTGGACGCCCGAGGGGCCCACAAGATAGGGGGGTGCGCCCAGTAGGGGGGCGCGCCATCACCCTCCTGTCCGCCTCCATTGTTTCTTGACTTCCACTCCAAGTCCTCTGGATCACGTTCGTTCCAAAAATCATGCTCCCGAAGGTTTCATTCCGTTTGGAATCCGTTTGATATTCCTTTTCTTCGAAACACTGAAATAGGCAAAAAAACAGCAATACGGGCTGAGCCTCTGGTTAGTAGGTTAGTCCCAAAAATGATATAAATGTGTAAAGTAAATCACATAAACATCCAAAACGGGTAATATAATAGCATGGAACAATAAAAAATTATAGATACGTTGGAGACGTATCAAGCATCCCCAAGCTTAATTCCTGCCCGTCCTCGAGTAGGTAAATGATAAAAACAGAATTTTTGATGTGGAATGCTACCTAGCATAATTCTCAATGTAATTTTCTTTATTGTGGCATGAATGTTCAGATCCAAATGATTCAAAATAAAAGTTCATATTGACATAAGAAATAGTAACACGTCAAGCATACTAATCAAAGCAATCATGTCTTCTCAAAATAACATGGCTAAGGAAAGTTCATCCCTACAAAATCATATAGTTAGGCTATGCTTCATTTTCATCACACAAAAATGCTACCATCTTGTACACCCTTTATGACAAGCCAAGCAATTTTTTCGTACTTAAATAAGCTCAAACTTTTTGAACTTTCACGCAATACATGAGCGTGAGCCATGGATATAGCACTATGGGTGGAATAGAATATGATGATGGGGATTGTGTGGAGAAGACAAAAAAGGAGAAAGTCTCATATTGACGAGGATAATCAACGGGCTATGGAGATGCCCATCAATTGATGACAACATGAGGAGTAGGGATTTCCATGCAACGGATGCACTAGAGCTATAAATGTAGGAAAGCTCAACAAAAGAAACTAGTGGGTGTGCATCCAACTTGCTTGCTCACGAAGACCTAGGGCATTTTGAGGAAGCCCATTGTAGGAATATACAAGCCAAGTTCTGTAATGAAAAATTCCCAGTAGTATATGAAAGTGACAACATATGAGACTCGCTATATGAAGAACATGGTGCTACTTTGAAGCACAAGTGTGAAAAAAGAGATAGTAACATTGTCCCCTTTTTTCGGCCTTTCTTTTCTTATTTGGCCTTTCTTCTTCTTTTTTTTATTTGGCCTTCCTTTTTTTTATTTGGAATTTCTTTTTTTTATTTGGGGACAATGCTCTAATAATGATAATCATCACACTTCTATTTATTTACAACTCATGAATTACAAATCAAAACTAGAACAAGATATGACTCTATATGAATGCCTTCGACGGTGTACCGGGATGGGCAATGAATCAAGAGTGACATGTATGAAAAATTATGCATGGTGGCTTTTCCACAATTACGATGTCAACTACATGATCATGCAAGGCAATATGACAATGATGATGTGTGTCATGATGATAAACGGGACGATGGAAAGTTGCATGGGAATATATCTCGGAATGGCTATGGAAATGCCATAATAGGTAGGTATAGTGGCTGTTTTGAGGAAGATATAAGGAGGTTTATGTGTGATAGATCATATCGTATCACGGGGTTTTGATGCACCGGCGAAGTTTGCACCAACTCTCAAGGTGAGAAAGGGCAATGCACGGTACCGAAGAGGCAAGCAATGATGGAAGGGTGAGAGTGCGTATAGTCCATGGACTCAACATTAGTCAAAAGAACTCATATACTTATTGCAAAAATATACAAGTCTTCAAAAACCAAGCACTACGCGCATGCTCCTAGGGGATAGATTGGTAGGAAAAGACCATCGCTCGTCCCCGACCGCCACTCATAACGATGCATAATCTAAGAACACCTCATGATTCAAATTTATTACACAACTTTCACCATATGTGCATGCTACGGGACTTGCTAACTTCAACACAAGCATGCTTTTAATTCATAATCACCCAACTAGCATGACTCTAATATCACTACCTCCATATCTCAAAACAATTATCAAGTATCAAATTGATCATAGCATCCAATTCACTTCCTATGATAGTTTTTATTATACCCAACTTGGATGCCCACCATTCTAGGACCAATTTTATAACCATAGCAAATACCATGCTGTTCTAAGAGACTCTCAAAATGATATAAATGAAGCATTCGAGACTAACAATTTCTACAAAATTAAGCCACCGTCGTGCTCTAAAAGATATAAGTGAAGCACTAGAGCAAAAAATATCTAGCTCAAAAGATATAAGTGAAGCACATAGAGTATTCTAATAAATTCCAATCAAGTGGGTTTATCCCAAAAGGTGTGTACAGCAAGGATGATTGTGGTAAACTAAAAAGCAAAGACTAATATCATACAAGACGCTCCAAGCAAAACATATATCATGTGGCGAATAAAAATATAGCTCCAAGTAAAGTCACCGAAAAACGAAGACGAAAGAGGGGATGCCTTCCGGGGCATCCCCAAGCTTAGGCTTTTGGGTATTCTTGAATATCTTGGGGTGCCATGGGCATCCCCAAGCTTAGGCTCTTGCTACTCCTTATTCCATAGTCCATCAAATCTTTACCCAAAACTTGAAAACTTCACAACACAAAACTCAACAGGAAATCTCATAAGCTCTGTTAGTGAAAGAAAGCAAAAACACCACATAAGGTACTGTAATGAACTCATTCTTTATTTATATTGGTGTTAAACCTACTGTATTCCAAGTTCTCTATGGTTCATACCCTTACATACTAGCCATAGATGCATCAAAATAAGCAAACAACACACGAAAAACAGAATCTATTAAAAACAGAACACTCTGTAGAAATCTGTAACTCTCGAATACTTCTGGAACTCTAAAACTCCTACTAAAATAGAGAGTCCTGGAAATTCGTCTATTGATCTACAGCAAAAAAATCAACGCAAAAGAACGTTTTTGTTAAATACTAAAATTATTTTCATGCGCACAGAGTTTCTGTTTTTCAGCAGAATCAAATTAACTATCACCATAGGTTATCCTATAGGTTCTACTTGGCACGAACACTAACTAAAACATGAAAACACATCTAAATAGAAAGTAGATGCAAAATTTATTACTAAACAGAAGCAAAAACAAAAAACACAAAGATAAAATTGGGTTGCCTCCCAACTAGCGCTATCGTTTAACGCCCCTTGTTAGGCATAAAAGCGAGGATAGATCTAAGTAGTGCCATCTTTCGCACTCAATTCATAAGTAGCTCGCATGATAGATTCATAAGGTAATTTGACTTTCTTTCTTGGAAAGTGCTCCATGCTTTTCCTTAATGGAAATTGGAATCTAATATTCCATTCCTTCATATCAATAATCGCACTAATCGTTCTAAGGAAAGGTCTACCAAGAATAATAGGACATGAAAGATTGCAATCTATATCAAGAATGATAAAATCTACTGGCACCAAATTCCTATTTGCAACAATGAGAACATCATTGATCCTTCCCATTGGCTTTTTAATGGTGGAATCCGCAAGGTGCAAATTTAAAGAGCAATCATCAAGATCATGGAAACCTAGAATATCACATAAAGTTTTCGGAATCGTGGAAACACTAGCATCCAAATCACATAAAGCATATCACTCATGATCTTTAATTTTAATCTTTATAGTAGGTTCCCACTCATCGTTAAGTTTTCCAGGTATAGAAACTTCCAAATTAAATTTTTCATCAAAATATTGCATCAAGGCATCAACAATATGTTTGGTAAAAGCTTTAGTTTGACTATAAGCATGAGGAGAATTCACAACGGATTGCAACAAGGAAATACAACCTTCTAAATAACAATTATCATAATTAAATTCCTTGAAATCCAAGATAGTGGGTTCAATGCTATTTAACGTCTTGACCTCTCCAATCCCACTTTTACCAAATTTAGCATCAAGATCTAAGAACTCCGAATCATTGGGACGCCTTTTAACTAAAGTTGACTCATCTCCAGTCCCATCATTATTAAGATTCATATTGCAAAACAAAGATTTAATAGGGGTCACATCAATAACTTTTAGATTTTCATCATTATTTTCATGGAAACTAGAAGAACACGTCTTTACAAAGCAATGTTTCTTAGCATGCAATCTAGCGGTTCTTTCTATGCACTCATCAATGGAAATTCTCATAGCTTTGAGAGACTCATTGATATCATGCTTAGGAGGAGTAGATCTAAGTTTCAAAGAACCAACATCAAGCGAAAGTATATCAACGTTCCTAGCCAAGTCATCAACTTTAAGCAATTTTTCTTCAGGCAAGGAATTAAAATTCTTTTGAGAGATCATAAATTCTTTCACACTATTCTCAAAATCAGAGGGCATCTTATTAAAATTACCATAAGAATTATTGTAGGAATTTCCATAATTATTAGAGGAATTACTAGGGAACGGTCTAGGATTAAAGTTTCCTCTATAAGCATGGTTACCAAAATTATTCCTACCAACAAAATTCACATCCATAGATTCATTATTATTCTCAATCAAAGTAGACAAAGGCATATCACTGGGATCAATAGAAGCACTCTTAGTAGCAAACAATTTCATAAGTTCATCCATCTTTCCACTCAAAACATTAATTTCTTCTATAGCATGCACTTTTTTACTAGTAGATCTTTCGGTGTGCCATTGAGAATAATTAGCCATAATATTATCAAGAAGTTTGGTAGCTTCTCCTAAGGTGATTTCCATAAACGTGCCTCCTGCGGCCGAATCTAAAAGATTTCTAGAAGAAAAATTCAATCCGGCATAAAATTTTTGTATGATAATACATAAATTCAAACCATGAGTAGGGCAATTTGCGAATCATCAATTTCATTATTTCCCAAGATTGGGCAACATGCTGATGATCAAGTTGTTTAAAATTCATAATATCATTCCTAAGAGAGATGATCTTAGCGGGAGGAAAATACTTAGAGGTAAAAGCATATTTGCACTTATTCCATGAATCAATACTATTCTTAGGCAAAGACGAAAACCAAACTTTAGCATGATCTCTAAGTGAAAATGCAAATAACTTCAATTTAACAATATCATTATCCGTATCTTCCTTCTTTTGTATCTCACACAAATCAACAAAGTTGTTTACATGTGTAGCGGCATCTTCACTAGGAAGGCCGGAGAATTGATCTTTAATAACAAGATTCAGCAAAGCAGCATTGATTTCACAAGACTCAACATCATTAAGAGGAGAAATCGGAGTACTAAGGAAATCATTATTATTGGTGTTGGAAAAGTCACACAATTTGGTATTGTCTTGCGCCATCGCGACAAGCAATCCAGCACATAAGCAAACAAAAAGGCAAGCAAAAGAGAGAGAGGGGAGATTGGAAAAGAGAGGGCGAAAAAAAACGGCAAGGGTGAAGTGGGGGAGAGGAAAACGAGAGGCAAATGGAAAATAATGTAAATGTGTGGGAGATGAGTTTGTGATGGGTACTTGGTATGTCTTGACTTGAGCGAAGACCTCCCCGAAAACGGTGCCAGAAATCCTTCTTGCTACGTCTTGAGCTTGCGTTGGTTTTCCGTGAAGAGGAAAGGGTGATGCAGCAAGCGTAAGTATTTCCCTCGGCTTTTGAGAACCAAGGTATCAATCCAGTAGGAGGCTCCTCAAAAGTCACACACACCTACACAAACAAACAAGAACTCACAACCAACACAGTAAAGTGGTTGTCAATCCCTTCATGGCCACTTGCGAAAGTGAGATCTGATAGAGATAGTATGATAAGATAAATATATTTTTGGTATTTTATAATATAGATTGGAAAGTAAAGATTGCAAATAAAAGTAGACTGAAAGCTTATATGATAAAAGATAGACCCGGGGGCGATAGGTTTCACTAGTGGCTTCTCTCAAGATAGCATAAGTATTACGGTGTGTGAACAAATTACTGTTGAGCAATTTATAGAAAAGCAAATATTTATTAGATTATCTAGGCATGATCATGTATATAGCATCACGTCCGTGACAAGTAGACCGACTCCTGCCTGCATCTACTACTATTACTCCACACATCGACCGCTATCCAGCATGCATCTAGAGTATTAAGTTCATAAAGAACAGATTAATGAATTAATATGATATAAACCCCATCTTTTTATCCTCGATGGTAACAATACAATACGTGCCTTGCTGCCCCTGCTGTCACTGGGAAAGGACACCGCAAGATTGAACCCAAAGCTAAGCACTTCTCCCATTGCAAGAAAGATCAATCTAGTAGGCCAAACCAAACTGATAATTCGAAGAGACTTGAAAAGATAACTTAATCACACATAAAAGAATTCAGAGGAGATTCAAATATTTCTCATAGATAAACTTGATCATAAACCCACAATTCATCAGATCTCGACAAACACACCGCAAAAAGAGTTACATCGAATAGATCTCTAAGAAGATCAAGGAGAACATGGTATTGAGATTCAAAGAGAGAGAAGAAGCCATCTAGCTAATAACTATCGACCCGAAGGTCTATGGTAAACTACTCACAACTCATCAGAGAGGCCTTGTAGATGATGTAGAGGCCCTCCGTGATCGATTCCCCCTCTGGCGGAGCACCGGCGAAGGCTCCAAGATGGGATCTTGCGGATACAGAAGGTTACGGCGATGGAAATAGTTTTTCGTGGTCGCTTCTGATGTTTTTGGGGTACATGGGTATATATAGGAGGAAGAAGTAGGTCGGTGGACGCCCTAGGGGCCCACGAGATAGGGGGCATGCCCAGTAGGTCATGGCCGCCTCGATTGTTTCTTGACTTCCAATCCAAGTGCTCTGGATCTCGTTCGTTCCAAAATTCACACTCCCAAAGGTTTCATTCCGTTTGGAGTTCGTTTGATATTCCTTTTCTTCGAAACACTGAAATAGGCAAGAAAAAAGCAATACGGGCTGGGCCTCCGTTTAGTAGGTTAGTCCCAAAAATGATATAAATGTGTAAAGTAAAGCCCATAAACATCCAAAACGGGTAATATAATAGCATGGAACAATCAAAAATTATAGATACGTTGGAGTCGTATCAGGACTCCATTTGGTATTAATTTTCTATAGAAAACAAAAACAAGGAAAAAAGCATCTGGCACTGGGCACTAGGTTAATAGGTTAGTCCCAAAAAATGATATTAAATGGCATAATAATGCATATAAAACATGCAAGATGAATAATATAATAGCATGGAACAATAAAAAATTATAGATACATTCGAGACGTATCGACGATCAAGTATGATGCATGTTCATTTTAATGAGGCATGTCATGGCAAAATGAAACAAATAATACTACAAATTAAGTGGAGCTCAATATGCAATGAGTTGCATATTGATGAAATCCACATTCGACTTATTTAGTTCACTCTAGTTTATGTACTAATCAATATTAAATATTGGTTAACATGGGAAGAGGTGAAGCATAAGTAAACTACCTATTTAGGAAAGTTTAAATGAGTCCGAAAACAACAAACAACAATTTTGGAAAATCCTCATATGCAATTTTTGAATTTGCTACTATTATCGTATTGGGTGCATTGGGCAAGGGATAGGCGGGGTGCTCACTTTGGGCCAAATCTGGCTGACATGGAGGCAGAGGCGAGGCTGAGGCACAGCTGGGCCTTGGGCACTGCAACTGCAGGCCTTGGCACGAAGCTGAGCCATGGCGGGAGCGTCTGGGCCCGCGGGGCACGATGCGGCGGGAGCGGCTGTGCTAGTGACCCTTGCTCGAACCAGAGGCGGCAACGGGGATGGAGTAGATGGACTTGGCGGCGGCGGTGCGGTGGATCCGGCGAGGAGGCATAGGAGATGGCCAAGAACGAGCGGATCCGGTCGATTCCCGATCGGATCGGGTTGAGGGCGAGCTCGGGCAGCGGAATCTTGGAGCTCCATGGCCATGACAAGGCCCCTGGTTACCTGAGAGAGAGAGAGAGAGAGAGAGAGAGAGAGAGAGAGGCATGAGAGAGAGAGGTCGGGAAGGAAGGAGCACGGGGAAGGAGAGGGTGCGGCGGTGTGACACCCCAAAAATTTGACCTTGTTTTGTTAATTAAAATTTTGCCAACAAACTTAAACTTTTATTTTCTGGATTTTCTTTTAATTTCAGAACCATTATTTTCTCTGTTATTATGGAGTTTTTACCCCAAGTGAAAACTTTCCAAATGTTTTGTTGGACCTGTATACCCTCTCAAGAAAACTTTTCTTTTTATCAGAGGAATTAATTATATAATTATTTTTCCTGATCTTTATTTCTCTAATAATGGTTTCCCATGGTTTTAGGGTCCTATTTGAACTACAACCATTTGATAAATTTATTTAAAATTCCAACCAAATTTTGGAGATGTCATGTGATGTTTTTAAATCACTTTTATGCAAAAATATCTTCTATTCATTGGAGATTTTGAGCTCTACACCAAATTTTCAAATCTGGTCCAGTTAGCCATTTTGCACTACAACCTATTTAAATTTTTCTTTAAAGCTTCCGCCAAAATTATGGGATGATGGTAGTAGTATATTATTCATCTTTATGCAAAAAACCTAGTTGTGTCCTTTGAAAAATTTGAGTGAATCAACCTCATTTTCATTCTGGTCCAACTTGATGATTTGTACTGCAACCATATTTTAACTTGCTCCTTTACCCATGACTCTTTTTCCTACTTATAGACCACCATGCAAAACCCTTAATTCCAGGACAGTGGACCCATTGGAGGATTTTAGGTGCAAGCAATCATGCCTTTTTCTTTCTGTCCAAAACTGAAGATTTGCAAAACTTGCACTAGCAAGTTTATGGTTTTGTCCAAATGACCTTACCACCCTCTTTTGCATCTAAAGAGGCACTAGTCTGGAAAGTTTGACCACCCCAAGAAATGCCTAAGTGCCCCTGGCATTTTGTCAAACACCTTATGGGCATGATCAGTTTTGACATGAGTTTTAGTTTGCACACTGGACCTACTTGTTTTGCCTAACCACCATGTCCACTAAGCCTCTAGACTACCCTAACCTAATCCTGTTAAACCACAGCTCCACCCTAGCCTCCTAGCAAGCCCTGGCATTTCGCCGAACACCTGGTGGGCGTGCTCTGGGCGCGGCCAGAGCGCGCGTTTTGCACGTGCGTGCACCCGAGCCGCCGCGTCCCGCTGCCGCCTACCCGCGCCCGTTCTGGCCCCTCCCCTCTCCCAGTCGATGCACCCGACTCCTCCCTCGCCGCAGGGCAGCCCGGCCCCCACCTGGCGCCCTACAGCGCCGCCACCGCAAGCTGCCACCGCCGCCCCGACAACTTCTACCCCGGACGGCGCCGCCCGAGCCACCCCAGCGCGCCAGCTGCCCTCTAGGAACAGCGCGATCCTATCCACAAGCCGTCCTCTAGCTCGCGCTGCCGCCACGTCGCCCTGCAGCACAGAATGGCGGTTCGCCGTCGTTCTTATCTCCGGCCACCTCGGGACCGACCTCGATGCGCTATAAAAGGAGGCCTCCTGAGTTCATCCGAGCACGCAGGCGACCTCAGACCACCCCCATAGCACCCCTCACAGCCAGCCATCGTCGGGGAAAGGCCTTCTCCCCCGTCTTCGGCCGGTTCGGCCGCCGCCACACTCCGGTCCGTTTCATCGCGAGTAGGCCCTCTCCCACCTTTCCAGCACCACCATCCTCCTCCCCTCAACCTTGCGGAGCTTCCCATCCTTTCAAACACAGTCGGGAACCACCGGAGCCTAGAACCCCAAACTCACCCGAAGCTGCCGGCCGCCGCGAAGCTCACCGCCGACGACTCCCTTCGCCCCCACCACCCTAGCGACCACCGGGAGGACCGCCCTGGTCCTGCGGATCTATCCCTGTCCTTGGATCCCCGTGGGGAGCCGCCGTTTGTCAGCGGCGATCGCCGGAAGCCCCGCCCCGCTCGGACAGAGGAGGAAGAGAAGACGCGGGCGACTGGTCAAACCTGACCAGTGGGCCCATGGGACCCACTGTCAGTGACCCAGCGCCGGTCCATGCAGGCGTAAGTGGAGGCGTATTCCCAGAGTACGTCTTCCACATGTATCTATTCGAATCATTTTGTTTTCTTTTTCTGTTTTATTTAAAACCATAAATTTGACCAAACTTTGACTGGCTATATCTTTTTAAATAAAACTCCAAATGAGTTGATTCTTTTTCCTAACTCTCTCAAATTTAGTCTTTATTTTAATATTTATTTGAAAAAAATTCAAACAACTTTTTTGCACTATTTTGAAACTATGTGTTAATTTGAATAATTTCAAGAATAGGTTTTTGAAGAAGAAGTCAACTTTCAAAGGCACACCCCACTTGCATACTCTTGAAGGCAAGCATTCTGAACCCTGGCATAATATTTTTGTGTGTTGGTTGACACAATTATAACACCACCTTAATACGGAGAACTCGTTATTTTATGTGGTGACGCGATCATTTGCATGAATGCATATTAGAGACTTCCTTGCTATTGGAAGTGGATATACTTGTGATGGTCATCGTCCTCGTATGCCTTGCATGCATGCCAGAATGAAATCCGGGAAAGCCTCTGCCTTGGGTAGGCGTGAGCTTGTCTCTGGTCTTCGTCGGGACAGTTATGTCCGGTATGGCAAAGTAAGGTATAATGAGTGGTGATTTTTTTGGTTGAAATATTTTTGTTATACATATCCTGCAGGGAATTTTTAAACCTCCTGAGTCGACCGTAGATCGAGTCTTGTTCCAGTAACCCCCATACTTGTTTCGTACTACCACTTGTTCCTGCCGCAGGTAGGGTACGGTTCAGTAAATTGTCAACCCCTTTCCTAGCACACACCGTACAGAGAGGCCGTGGTGGAAGATACCGGAGGCCTCCGGTAGGCATGCCACCTGGTCCGGGGGCATGGGTGTTTTCGGTTGTAGCCGAAGGGGTAGCCCCCCCTAGTTTGCGCGCGGTATAAATTTTGTGATCCCATGCTAATCGAGGTTGTAACCTCCCCACTTAGAGTTTTGCTTAACGGGTGTCGTGGGTGATTCCTGACACTGGTAAGTTAAGCTGGTGTGTGCGGTCAGGTGTGTTTTCAATTAAAAGACCATAGACGGAACTAGTCCCGATGGACTACAGGAATCCATTACTCGTGGGTAAAGAGTACACCCTCTGCAGAGTTTATATCTATTCGAATAGCCGTGTCCATGGTTAAGGACTACAGTCTGGGATGGGTCAAGTGTCGGTCTTAGTGTCGGTCTTCGGAGGAGAAACTACTAAACTAGAACATGGATCATGACGTGTGACTTATGATGATTATGATTAGTGTTACTATGGACTAACCCCTTTATGTTATTTGAAGTATTGAGTATCCCTGGGACGGTTCTACCTCCCGGATATTAACTGTGATTGCTTCCTTATAAGCCCTTTATGTGGTGTCGCTGAGACGCCCGACTATGGCATGCTTGTTATTTCTATTATTTATAAGCCCTTTATGTGGTGTCGCTGAGACGCCCGACTGTGGCTTGCTTGTTAATTAATTACTTTATAAGCCCTTTATGTGGTGTCGCTCAGACGCCCGACTGCGGCATATTGTCATTTATTTACTTTATAAGCCCTTGACGTGGTGTCGCTCAGACGCCCGACTGTGGCATATTGTCATTTATTTACTTTACAAACCCTTTATGTGGTGTCCCTCAGACGCCCGATTGAGGCATGCTCGTTATTTATTATCCTTTCGAGGTGTCGCTTCAGAAACCCGATCGGTGCATTCCATTCACTGATTGCATATTCATGTTTTATATAAATAACCTACTTGCATGCATCAGGGATTTTATTTTATGACTAACGTTATGATCAGAGAGCATTTCAGAGCATGATTATCATTTGTTATATTATACCCGTGTTCATAATGTTTGCGAGTACATTCAAAGTACTTACTGGCTTGTCCCTGGCTATTGTCTTGGCCAGATTTCTTGCATGGAGAGGAGCGATGTGATGACAGCCCCGGAACCTAAGCAATGGTGATAGCAGCCTCGCGAAGATAGGAATTAACCTGGTCAGCTGTTCCTATGGGAAATGGAGTCCCATAGACGCTGATGATCCGCAAAACCGCTTCCGCCATCAACCACTAGAAACCAATTGTTGTACTCACAGGCCAGAATGGCCTTGTACTACATATTTTGTATTTTGCTTGGAATTTCTGTATCAAGTTGGTTCCTCATCAGCTAATAGTAATCCTGGGGCTGGTGAGCACAAGGGCCATTTTCTGGAGATTAATATCCCGAAAAACCGGTCCTGACAGGCGGTGCCTGGTGCAGCGGGTGGTGGCTCGTGCTCCGGCGGGGATCCGGTGGCCGGTGAGGTCGACGGGAGGCCTGAGGGAGGCGACAGAGCTCCAGATCAGGACGAGCTCCTCTCCTCCTGGACTGGGACTAGGCATGGAGGCGGCTCTGACAGGGTCGGGCTCCGATGGGCTCGTGCGAACCGCGCACGGCCTCGGGAGGGTCGCGACGAAGTGGGGAGACAGGGGACGACATGGCGGGGTTTCGTTCAAACCTGGCCAAACAAGTCGGCCCGGCACGCCACGGTCCGGTCTGGATTAAACGGGCGAGGCACGACACTGCCCGGTCAGGCACGCTAAGTATATGGGACATGCCGGACAGGCAAGCGTGCTGCTCTCTCAGGCCCAAGCAGGGCCCTCCCACTATACGGGCTGGCACGGCGGCCCGTTCGGCACGCTATGCACGACTCATGCTCGGAGGCACATCGAGACACGGCTGCTGGAAAATCCTATTCACCATTGATTGCGTCAAAGTGTCGACGCAACGCATAGAGGGAACGCCCGCAGCGCTAGAACTGGGTCGTCCCAATTTACCACTGATAGCCAGCCGATTCTAGGAACTTTCTAGAAGATTCCCTGGCTGGTTTTTTATTCCTTTACCAGTTTTTTTGTTTTGTTTTCAATTTTCATGTTTTTTTGTTTTTTTTGTTCTTTCATTTTTGTGTTTCCTTTTCTTTTTCTTTTCATTTCATTCTCTTTTTTCGTTTTCTATTTTCTTTTTTTAAATGGGTTTCATCATTCGAAAGCTGTTCACGATTTTTAAAAAATGTTCGTGATTTGAAAAAGCATTCAAAATTCAAAAAAGTTCGTGATTTCAGAAAGTGTTCACAAATTCAAAAAACTTTTGCATTTTTTAAAAATTATTCGGGAATTAAAAATGTTCTTTCTTTTCAACTCAGAATTTTTTATTCAAAATTTTCCCAACTTTTTCAAAAAATGTTGGGATTTCAAAATATGTTTCCATTTTAATGACTTGTTCATAAAAACCAAAAAAATGTTCATTTCCTCATTTTTTAGATGTTCCAAAAAATGTTATAGTTTCAAAAATTATTCATAAATTCGAAAAATGATTGTGTTTTCAACTTTTGTTCTGGAATTTCAAAAATGTTAGATGTCAAAAAAATTGGTCATGATTTTTAACAAATGTTTCTGTTATTTAAAATGTTCCAATTTTTTCCAAATGTGTTCGCACATTTGGACAGTGTTTACGATTTAAAAAATGTTCAGGAATTTCAAATAATGTTCTTGGTTACGAAACTGCTTTAAAGTTTCAGAAAATGTTCAGATATATCACAAATATTTTAATTTGTTCATCATTTAAAAAATGTTCATTTTTTTAGAAAATGTCATGAATTTTAAAAAAATCTTCTTATGATCGAAATGTGTTCACAATTTTGAAAAGCGTTCGGTAATTTTTAAAAATGTTCTGCTTTCCAAGAGTTGCTCATAAATTAAAAAATGTCTATATTTTCATTATGTGTTCTTAATTCAGAAAATGTTCTGGATTTTCATAAAATGTTCCTATTTTGAAAACTATGTTCGCAATTTCAAATTTGTTGCTGTTTCAAAATGTTTTCACATATTTTTCAAAATGTTGTTCATACTTTCAAAATAAATTCTCGTTTTCAATGTTGCTCCTTTTTTTTATTTTACAGATTTCCCAAAAAATGTTTGTGTCTTTAAAATTTTGTCATGTTTTCTTAAACATATTCTTTTTTCAAAAGAACAATTCACTTTGTGAGAAGAAAATCAGATTCAAAATTTCAAAAAAGAAATTGCTGAGCTAGTGACGTTGTTCTCTCACGGGAGGTTAGGTGTTCGATCGCACTAACACTCTTTTTTCGTGAAATTTGTGCGAGTTATTCTTTTCTTCTTTTATGTTTTACCGCTTTTGTTTGTTTGTTTAAAAGTCACGTTGTATGTCCTCAAGAGAAGTCTGCCGGGCGGACTGGCTAGCAAAGCGTTCGCGTCTGCTGCTGATCGTGTGTTCGATTCCTGGTAGGTGCAGCCGATTTTTCTTTTTAATCACGCGTCATGCAAATGGGCTGGCCCAGGTCTGTGACCTCCTGTGTGAAACCACGTCTGCTTGCTGCAATAAGCCTCCTATAGGAGATCCCCGGCTGCTCGCTTCACTCAAAAAAAGAAAGAAACGCGGTTGCTCGCTGCTCCTCAGAGGCGCGTTGCACCTTGCATGCATGCACGCACGTCTTCAAATTAAAAATACCACAGCATGCAGCCAGCCATGCTCCATGCACATGCACGTAGTCGCAGTAGGTAGCATGGAGGAGCAGGAGTGCAGGACACTTCTCTTGTCGCGATGTGCTGATGCGACTGGCGACTGCCGGGCCAGCACGGTGCATGGCTAGGCAGCCCAGGCACGGCCGTCCCCGGGCCACGTGCCAGGCACGGCCCATTAAGCACCGTGTCGGGCCAGCCCGTCACGGGCTGGGCACGCGGGCTATCGGGCCAGCATGCTAAGGCCAACCCATTTAGCCAGGTTTGGTTTCTTTGGTTGCGGGTGGTGCCGTAGGGTGGTGGCTGGTCGGTGGCAGCATGCCAAGTGGCGGCGGGGCTATGGGTTGCACCGGGATTTGAGGAGGAGGTGGGAGGTGGCGGCGTCTACGGGACAGGAGTCCTAATTTTTACGGTTTGCCTAGATTTAGACTAGGTGTGTTTCTATATAGGGATGGGAGATGGATTGGGTAGATATGAAGCCTCCGATTGTAATCGTACTATCAAGAATAAATAGGTTAGGAAAGTTCAATCAAGAAACCGAAAATGTCTGGGGATGTTCAGGTTGACCCGGACCCACCGGTCAGGACTGCCCACTTCGGGTTCGAAAAAGTTTTCGGACGCGCATGATGGGGTCTATGTACTGTGCAAACAGGGTCAAACGGTTGAATAACAAAAGAATGATTGGTCTGAGAAAGGTCAACAGAGACGAGGAAGAAGTGGCAACTACGAACGGATGCAAGTTTTAAAAAAAATGACAACATGGAGTGTTGATGCAATGTGAATGATGCGATGATGAATGCAACCAACAAATAATTAACGCGACTGACTCAAAAACATGAAAGGCATCTGGAGCGTCGGTCTCCGGTTGTTACAGTAAGTGTGTATAAAACATCCCAGACTGATAATATAATAGCATGAACAATAAAAGATTATAGATACATTGGAGAAGTATCAAGCATCCCCAAGCTTAATTCCTGCTCGTCCTTGAGTTGGTAAATGATAAAAAAAGAATTGATGTGGAATGCGACCTAACATATTCATCATATATTCTTTTCTTCTGTAGCATGGATATTTGAACTTGAATGACTCAAAGCAATAGTCTATAATTTGACATGAAAACATCAATACTCAAGCATATCAACAAGCAATCATGTCTTTCAAAATATCAACGCTAAGGGAAGTTATCCCTAGCCCATTATGCTCAATCATTGAACCATTCATGAAACACACTCAAATATAAGCTACATCCAATACACAAGTATGACAATAGTATTCCCTAGTTGGTGCTTTGTAAGAGAAGATGGAGACTCAAATAAGAATAAAATTGCATAAAAGTAAATAGATAGGCCTTCGCAGAGGGAAGCAGAGATTTGTAGAGGTGCCAAAGCTCAAAGCTTAAATTTAGAGATAAAATTATTCTGACAGACACGCTTTTCCTGTCAACAAAAACATCCGTGAATTCACAGTATCTTCCATGCTAGAAAAATTATAGGCGGTTCCCAAACAAAAAGTAAAGTTTATTTCCTTTCCACCTATCTTCCACAATCATGGCTAGCCATATTCACGGGTGCCTTCCATACCAACACTTTCCAAGGAATTTATTATCATGGTATTTTTTTTCATTTCAGGACTGGGCATCCCTATTACCTGCCGCACTCTCATGCAATGACGAGTGAATAAATACTGATCGTGAGAATAAAATACCTAGCATGAAAAATATTGGCCACCCCCTACCTCTTCATGAGCCGTATGGGCACACAAAAAGGGAATTCATTTTTAAAAGTAGAGTTGGCACATGCAAATTTACTTGGAACGACATGGAAATACTGCATATAGGTAGGTAAGGTGAACTCATTCGATATAACTTTGGTTGAAGGAGTTGGATGCACAAGCAGCATTTCCGCTTAGTACAAGTGAAGGCTAGCAAATAGATTGAGAAGCGACCAACCAAAAAAGGAAAACGGTCATAAACGCGCATTAAACATAATTAACACTGAATAATACTACCTCCGTTCGGGATTCTTAGGCCGGAGAGCAACTCAGCAAGGTCCGGTATTACTAGGCCGCATGCAAGAAAATTAACTACAAGAGTACTGCATGCAAATAAAGTAACGAGGAAGGGAGGCATAGGAAGGCGTACTATGTGCATGCAGAGGTCACTTGCCATGAAAAGGTGCGAGGCGTGCAGGTCTTTTGCTGCATGCAAATGTATTAATCAGCGATAAACTAGCTCGTCCTTTCGATTTTCATCTCTTCTTGGTATGAGAGTTTTGGTCGGCGAGACTTATAAACCCGGATGGAGGTAGTACACCACAAGTAGGATATAACTTCATTGCATGACTGTTGACTTTATGTGCTTTCATAGGGAATCACAAACCTTAACAACAATATTCTTACTAAAGCATGATTACTCGTCAACATGACCCACATATTACTATCTCCATATCGCAAAACTATTGCAAGGAGTCAAGTTTGTTATATCCAATGATCTATATGAAAGTTTTTAATATAACCCCCTTGGATATCTATCACTCTGGGACCAAATTCATATCTTATGCAAATTACGATTGTTATTATCAACTCCCAAAAAGATAAAAGTGAAGTACGAGAGCGCAAATATTTCTTCAAAAAAAATTAACTCTCAAAATAATATAAGTGAAGTATGAGAGTGCATTTGTTTAAAAAATCAACTCTCAAAATAATATAAGTGAAGCATGAGAGTATATGTATTCAAAATATAACCGCCACCATGTTCAAAAAGATATAAGTGAAGTGCTAGAGCAACTGCCTAGCTCAAAAGGTTTAAGTGAAGCACATAGAGTATTCTTGCAAATTATGATAAGTGTGTGGCTCTCTCAAACAAGTGTGTTTAGTAAGGATGATCTTGACAAACTAAAAGGCAAGCACAGCAAAGACACATATAATACACGACGCTGATATGTCTCCAACGTATCTATAATTTTTTATTGTTCCATGTTGTTATATTATCAACCTTCAATGTTTTATATTCATTTACTAGCAACTTTATATCAATTGAGAACTAACATATTGACATAGTGCCCAGTGCAAGTTGCTTTTTGCTTGTTTATTACTTTGTAGAATATCAATACCAAACGAAGTCCAAATGCCACAAAACTTTTTGGGGATTTTTTTGGTAGGAAGGGACCCAGGAAGCTTCTGGAGGGCACGAGAGGATGCTCATGGGGCCCACTAGGCACCATAGTGCGGAAGGGGCCTCCGGCGTTCCCTGGTGGGTAGTGGGACCCACGGGCACCCCTTGACCTACCTACGCCTCTATAAATACTCTAAAATCCCAAAAACCCTAGGGGAGTCAATGAAATACTTTTTCCGCTGCCGCGAGTTCCAGAACCACGAGATCCAATCTAGAGGCATTTTCCGACACTCTGTAGGAGGGGGCAACAATCACGGAGGGGTTCTTCATCATCCTTGTTGCCCCTCCGATGATGCATTAGTAGTGTATCACAGACCTATGGGTCCGTAGGTAGTAGTTAGATGGCTTCTTCTCTCTTTTTAATCTTCAATACAAAGTTCTCCTTGATGTTCTTGGAGATCTATTCGATGTAACTCTTTTTCACGGTGTGTGTGTTGGGATCCGATGAATTGTGAGTTTATGGTCAGTTCTATCCATAGATATTATTTGAATCTTTGTTGAACTCTTTTATGCATGATTGTTATAGCCTCGTATTTGTTCTCCGAATTTTTGGTTTAGTTTGGCCAACTAGAATGATTTTTCTTGCCATGGGAAGAGGTGCTTTGTGGTGGGTTCGATCTTGCGATGCGCAATCTCAGTGACAGAAAGAGACATGGCACACATGTATCGTTGCTACTAATGGTAACAGGATGGGGTTTATTCATACGTGAGTTTATCTTGTCTACATCATGTCATCATTATTACTGCATTACTCCGGTTTTCCATGAACTTAATACACTAGATGCACATTGGATAGTGATACGTCTCCAATGTGTCTATAATTTTTGATTGTTCCATGTTGTTATATTATCATTCTTGGATATTTTACATCATTTTATGGTCATTTTATATCATTTTTCGTACTATCCTATTGACATAGTGCCCAATACTAGTTGCAGTTTTCTGCATGTTTTTTACATCGCGGGAAATCAATATCAAATGGAGTCCAAATGCAATGAAACTTTTTGAGGACTTTTTTTGGGCCAGAAGACATCTAGTGGGCCAAGGCTGCACCTGGGGGTGCCTCGAGGAGGGCAGCACCCACCAGGGCACGCCAGGAGGCCCAGGCGTGCCCTGGTGGGTTGTGCCCACCTCGGGTGCCCCCTGAACCGCCTCTTTGCTCTATAAATACCCCAATATTCCAGAAACCCTAGGGAGTCGAAGAAAATCAATTCTAGCCGCCGCAGAGTCCAGAACCACCAGATCAAATCTAGACACCATCATGGAGGGGTTCACTGTCGGTGTCAAAACCGGCAGATCTCAGGTACGGGGCCTCGAACTGTGCGTCTAAGGCTAATGGAAACAGGAGGCGGGGGACATAGTGATTACCCAAGCTCGGGCCCTCTCTATGGAGGTAATACCCTACTTCCTGCTTGATCGATCTTGATGAGTACGAGTATACAAGAGTTGATCTACCACGAGATCGTAATGGCTAAACCCTAGAAGTCTAGCCTATGAGGTTATGATTGTTGTGGCTAAACCCTAGAAGTCTAAACCCTCCGGTTTATATAGACACCGGAGGGGGCTAGGTTTGTACAATGTCAGTTACAGAGAAAGGAATCTACATATCCGAATCGCCAAGCTTGCCTTCTATGCCAAGAAGAGTCCCATCCAGACACGGGAAGAAGTCTTCATATTGTATCTTCTTAGCATAATAGTCCGGCCAAAGTATATAGTCTGGCTGTCTGAGGACCCCTTAATCAAGGACTCCCTTAGTAGCCCCTGAACCAGGCTTCAATGATGATGAGTCCGATGCGCACATTGTCTTCGGCATTGCAAGGGGGGTTCCTTCTCCGAATATTCCAACATAGCCTTCCAAACATAGAAAACGTGTCCGGCTCTGCAAAACAAGTACCACACACAACCGTAGAGAGTATAATATTTCACGAATCCAATCCGCTGACAACTTTTGGTAGCGTGACATCACGCCACTGCCCGGTTATGATTCGAACCGTCTTTTAGCCTGCCGCTCCGTATTTTGAGCTGCGGTTTCATTGGCACGTATTGTCAAAGCAGAGATCGTGTCCCCTTATCATGGGATTCTCATCAATATGGGCATGGGTAACCCAACAGTGTCATCCGCACGGCGCTTGGGGAATAGGCGAATTCTAAGGTGAGTGGGGAGGCACATGACTTTTACTGCCTTTATAAAGGGATAAGGATTCATCCTATTTCACCCACGCCTTCTTCTTCCTCTGCCCATCCATCCTCGAGCTCCAGTGCCCAAGCTCTCGCCCTCTCCACCCAAAAAAGCACTCCAATCATGTCTGGATCCAGAGCAGGAGGCAAGTGGATGGCCTCCTCCATCAAGGAGAAGGACATCAAGAAGCTCCGGGAGGCCGAGTACCTAGCCAAGGAAATCGCTCACCGACTTCCGGCCAAGGGACAAATCGTCCCCACCCCAGAGCCCCAAGAGAGGGTGGTG
The DNA here is from genome assembly GCF_018294505.1 of Triticum aestivum. Classification (NCBI taxonomy): domain Eukaryota; kingdom Viridiplantae; phylum Streptophyta; class Magnoliopsida; order Poales; family Poaceae; genus Triticum; species Triticum aestivum. The sequence continues at coordinate 407,924,024 of NC_057810.1, read as the reverse complement.
TTCCTCACACACTTCGTCCACGGGCTGTGATTCCCCCTCCACCCGTTCGTCCGCGGACTGATGTTCTACTACGGGCTAGACTTCTATGATTTGACCCCCAACTGTATGCTCAACATCTCGGCATTTATTGTCGTGTGCGAGGCCTTCCTCCGCATCCCACCTCACTTCGGCCTATGGCTGAAGACCTTCAATGTGAAGCCGAAGGTGGTGAGTGGCCAACAAGCTGAGTAAGGAGGCGCCATGCTGGGCAAGATGCCCAATGTCACCTGGCCTGGAGGCTCCTTTGTGGAGACTAAAAAGGGTGGCAGTTGGGGTGGTTCTACATCACCAAGCCGCGCAGCACCAACTGGGCGGTGGCTCCCGCATTCTGATTCGGAGTCCCGATGCGGCTCACCTCCTGGCAAGAGAAGGGCCTGGCCTGGGGCTCTTCGGACGAGCTGATAGGGCTCCAGACGTGCGTCCAAAACATGATAAACAAGAGAATCAAAATCGTCAACATGATCCAGGTTATGCTCGTTCGCCGGATCCTTCCGTGTGAATGCCGGACTTGCTATTTTTGGGAATTCGATCCGACCAAGCACCAGACACTACTACAGCTCTTCATCACGGCGCACGAAGATATCTGGAAGGTGCTCTTCTAGGCCGGCGAGACACCACCGCCCACGACCGAGGATCGTGGGCTTAGCTTAACTTGCCATGCTAATCTGGTAAGTTTTTTCATGTTTTCAGGGTATACCCTTTACTAGCATATTTGAGGAAGGAATCTAAGCCTCCCTATCAATATTCAGTCCTGGATAGAGATAGCGGAGCGGATTAACTATCCGTCTCCACTGCTCGAAGGCCCCAAAACACCGCTTCTGACAAAGATATTGTTTCTGGCGCCTTATGAGGTGCCGGAGAAGAAGGCCTAGAAGAAGGCCAAGGGGACTAGAGATGGTCTCCATCGCAAGGGCGCTTCGGGCGCAATGTCCGAAGACGCCGAGGATCACTCCTCTGTCGCCGATGACGACGAGGAAGAGGAGGAGGAAGAAGAAGAAATCCATTCCCCCCTGCTGGGGGGTGAAAGAAGAGGACAACCTCCACGCATCAGGAGGACGAGGCGCCCAAGAAGGGGAAAGCTTCCCTTCTGGACAACTCCGTAGCGGCCACCAACAGCAGCTGGGAGAGGGAGCCCAGGGACAAGCCCCCGGCCAAATCGTAAGTGTCTGGACATGGTAATATATCTGACCTTTTTACTTTATTGTTTTTGACATGTTGAATCACGCACTTGCACTCCGGCTCGGTCCAACATCGAGTTGTCCTCCTCTTCGGAGGGGTCACTGGAACAGTCGGCGATGGACAGCGGGTCCCTTCCGAGGGCCTCCTCACTGAAGGCCATGGAAAAAACGGAGGTGTTGTCTCGAAGGATCCCAGGCCAGGGAGATGCTTAGGAGGCCGTCCCGATGGTGCTGGGGGGTGAAACCTCGATTGCCGAACACATGGGGGAGCAAACCCCCATGGACACCGATGACGGGGGCCGTATCCAATTCAGCCCCCAGCCGAATATAGCTCCGGAGGCCCATGTGGCTCTGGAGTCAGGCAGGCCACCTCTTTCGAAAGAGGGGGTGTGAGCCAACTCCATCGGTGACCTCTGTCCATCCAGAGCACCAGATAGATTGTTGGAAGCGCTGCGAGGTGCTTCCATTCTTGAAGCACACCGTACCCTTATGGGTATGGTTATTGAGAAGATTCAGTCCATGAAAAGCGGACTGCCGAATCATGCACGAGTCTTCTAACAGGCTTTGAGGTAAGCAACACAATTATAAAAAGAATGTCAGAATATAGACAGGAGCCCCTGATGCTCTGTCTAGTGTTCAGAAAGAAAAGCCGAATAGAGGATCAAATAATTTTCGCAGGAGTCTAATCTAATATGTCTATGTGAATAAGCAGGCGTCGCAGATGGCTGCGACCACCCACACTACGAAAGTCTCCGGATTGAAGCAGAATCTGGAGCGGGCTGAGGGAGAGCTCGGCCATGTGAAGAAGCAGCTGGAGGACAGTCAAGGTATGCAGTAACCTCGTATATATTCAGGAAGTATGAATGATTTATACTGACTATGGTGTCATGAACTTTATTAGGGGCAACGACCGAAGTAGCGGCCCTCAAGAAGGCGCTGGCCGAGGCCGAGGACAAGGCGGCCAAGGAGCGGGTCGCATGCGAAAGGCATGAGGCGCGGGTCAATGAGGTCCAGCAAGAGCTCCAGGACGCCATTAATAAGTACATGTCCTTGGAGCGTGACTTTAAGAATAAAGAGTCTGAACTTGCCAAGGCCCGCCAGAGCGCACACGATGCCTGAGCTGAAGCCCAGGGCACCCTCCAGGAAATCCAGGCAGCCAAGAAGATCACGACGGGTAAGGCTTTTATAATGCAGAGAAAATATGTGAAGGAAAGGTTCCTCTTACTGACCGGGATTTGGAGTTCTCTAGGGGTGTTTGCAGATCTGCCGTGCAGCGTGTCAGACGCTGTCGAATTCTATCGAGCCGAAGAGGGGAGCTCTACGGAGAAGCTGTTCTGGTCGCAATACCTTGGACCAGAACATCCAGTGACCTTTAGCGATCAGCTGAAACAGCTGGTCGAGCTGCACAGGGCGGCCGAACTAGCCATGAAGGATTTGATAATCCGGCTATGGCCTGCCGAAGCCATGCCCAGCAGCTACTTCGGACTCATGAAGCGGCTTGTCAGCACCTGCCCTCGTCTTGAAGCCGTCAAGCGGTCGGTCTGTGAGGGAGTCCCGGACTAGGGGGTGTCCGGATAGCCGAACAACCATCATCAACCAGACTCCAAGACTATGAAGATACAAGATTGAAGACATCGTCCCGTGTCCGGATGGGACTTTCCTTGGCGTGGAAGGCAAGCTTGGCGATATGGATATGTAGATCTCCTACCTTTGTAACTGACTCTGTGTAACCCTAGCCCTCTCCAGTGTCTATATAAACCGGATGGCCTTAGTCCATAGGACGAACAACAATCATATTATAGGCTAGCTTCTAGGGTTTAGCCTCCTTGATCTCGTGGTAGATCTACTCTTGTAACCCACATCATCAATAGTAATCAAGCAGGACGTAGGGTTTTACCTCCATCAAGAGGGCCCGAACCTGGGTAAAAACATCGTGTCCCTCGTCTCCTGTTACCATCCGCCTAGACGCACAGTTCGGGACCCCCTACCCGAGATTCGCCGGTTTTGACACCGACATTTGTGCTTTCATTGAGAGTTCCTCTGTGTCCTCACCGATAGGCTCGATGGCTTCTTTGATCATCAATGACGATGCAGTCCAGGGTGAGACCTTCCTCCCCGGACAGATCTTCGTATTCGACGGCTTCGCACTGCGGGCCAATTCGCTTGGCCAGCTGGAGCAGATCGAAGGCTACGCCCCTGGCCGTCAGGTCAGATTTGGAAGTTTGAACTTCACGGCTGACATCCGCGGGGACTTGATCCTTGACGGATTCGAGCCACAGCCGAGCGTGCCGTACTGTCACGATGGGCATGATTTAGCTCTGCAGTCGGACAGTACCCTGGAGGCCGCACTCGAACCCGCTCCGATCTTCGACTCGGAGCCGGCTGCGCAGACCAAGGATGGATGGCTAGACACCGCCTCGGGGGCTGCAACCTCTACGGCGATAGAGCCGAACAACTATCTTGCCCCCCATGAAGCTCGTGACTCCGAGGTGCCGGACTCCTTGCCGGACTCCGGACCTCCCACGCCCCCTCCAGTCGAATCCGATTGGGCGCCAATCATGGAGTTCACCACGGTGGACATCTTTTAACGCTCACCTTTTGGCGACATCTTGAATTTGCTAAAGTACCTCTTATTATCAGGAGAGGCCTGGCCGGACTGCGGCCAGGACGGTTGGGATGCGGACGACAAAGAAATTCAGAGCCCACCCACCACCCACTTGGTAGCCACTGTCGACGATCTAACCGGCATGCTAGATTACGACTCTGAGGACATCGACGGTATGGATGACGATGCCGGAGACGACCAAGAACCAGCGCCCATCGGGCACTGGAAAGCCACCTCTTGATACGACATATACATGGTGGATATCCCAAAGGATGGGAACGGAGAAGGAATAGCGGAGGATGACCCCTCCAAGAAACAGCCCAAGCGCCAGCGTCAGCGGCGCTGCTCTAAATCCCGGCACCGGAGACAATAATACACCGGATAGCGCCGAAGACAACCCACTCCAGCAAGATCCAGCACAGGAGGAGGGGGCGCCAGCCCTCATGAGAGAGCGATCGAAGAAGAGGTAGAGGACTATATGCCTCCCTCCGGAGACAAGGCAAGCCTCGACGACGACGAATTCGTCGTGCCTGAGGATCCCGTCAAACAGGAGCGTTTCAAACGCACGCTTATGGCCATGGTAAACAGCCTCAAGAAAAAGCAGCAGCAGCTTAGAGCTGATCAAGATCTGCTAGCCGACAGATGGACCGAAGTCCTCGCGGCCGAAGAGCAAGAACTCGAACGCCCCTCCAAAAGCTACCCCAAATGTAAGCTGCTCCCCGATTAGAGGTGGAGGCATATGATCCCGCTTCACCAGGAGACAATACGGCTGATCGACCACCCCGTGGTCGCGACAGAGAGGCCTCAAGGCCCTTCACTAGACCCGTACCCCGACATCGCTCGAAAAGCACAAGGCCACATGGGAACACTCCGGACCTGCGAGACATATTGGAGGATAAGGCAAGACAATCAAGATCGATCTATGGATCACGTGGGTGCCCCGCGATACGTGACAATCACCGTCACCCCAGACACAGTAAGTCCGGCCGGGCCGAACACAACAGACAAAGCTCTTTTGAGCTCCGTCGCGATATCGCTCAGTACAGAGGCGCCGCACACCCACTGTGCTTCACAGATGAGGTAATGGATCATCAAATCGCAGAAGGGTTTAAACCCGTCAATATTGAATCTTATGATGGCACAATAGACCCCGCGGTCTGGATCGAGGACTATCTCCTCCACATCCACATGGCCCGCGGAGACGATCTTCACGCCATCAAATATCTCCCACTCAAACTTAAAGGACCAGCCCGGCACTGGCTTAACAGCTTGCCAGCAGAGTAACTCGGGAGTTGGGAGGACCTGGAAGCCGCATTCCTTGATAACTTCCAAGGCACGTACGTGCGACCACCAGATGCAGATGACCTAAGCCACATAATTCAGCAGCCAGATGAATCGGCCAGACAATTCTGGACACGGTTCTTAACCAAGAAAAGCCAAATTGTCGACTGTCCGGATGCCGAGGCCCTCGCGGCCTTCAAGCATAACATCCGCGACGAGTGGCTTGCCCGGCACCTGGGACAAGAAAAGCCGAAATCCATGGCAGCCCTTACATCACTCATGACCCGCTTCTGTGCGGGTGAGGACAGCTGGCTAGCACGTAGCAACAACCTCAACAAAAATTCTGGCAGTCCGAATATCAAGGACCGTAGTGGTAGGTCGCGTCGCAACAAAAACAAACGCCGCATTAAGGGCGATAACAGTGAGGATACGGCAGTCAATGCCGGATTCAGAGGCTCTAAACCCGGTCAACGGAAAAATCCATTCAAAAGAATAACTCAGGGTCCATTCAGTTAGGACCGAATTCTCGACCGCTTGTGCCAGATACATGGCACCCCTGAAAAACCAGCTAACCACACCAATAGGGACTGTTGGGTGTTCAAGCAGGCAGGCAAATTAATTGTCGAAAACAGCAACAAGGGGCTACATAGCGACGACGAGGAAGAGACCCGACCGCCGAACAATAGAGGACAGAAGGGTTTCCCCCCACAGGTGCGGACGGTGAACATGATATATGCCATGCACATACCCAAAAGGGAGTGGAAGCGTGCACTCAGGGATGTATACGCGGTGGAGCCAGTTGCCCCGAAGTTCAATCCATGGTCCTCTTGCCCGATCACCTTTGACCGAAGGGACCACCCCACCAGCATTCGCCATGGTGGGTTCGCCGCATTGGTTCTAGACCCAATCGTCGATGGATTTCATCTTACCAGAGTCCTGATGGACGGCGGCAGCAGCCTAAACCTGCTTTATCAGGACACGGTGCGCAAAATGGGCATAGACCCCTCAAGGATTAAACCTACCAAGACGACCTTTAAAGGCGTCATACCAGGTGTAGAAGCCAATTGTACAGGCTTAGTTACACTGGAAGTGGTCTTCGGATCCCCGGATAACTTCCGAAGCGAGGAGTTAATCTTCGACATAGTCCCGTTCCGCAACGGCTATCATGCCTTCCTCGGACGTACCGCATTCGCAAAGTTCAACGCGGTGCCGCACTACGCATACCTCAAGCTCAAGATGCCAGGCCCTAGAGGAGTCATCAAGGTCAACGGAAACACTGAACGCTCCCTCCGAACGGAGGAACATACAGCGGCTCTCGCGGCAGAAGTACAAAGCAGCCTTTTTAGGCAATTCTCGAGTCCGGCTGCCAAGCGGCCGGACACAGCTAAGCGTGCCCAGAGTAACCTACAACACGACCACCTGGCACGTTCCGAGCACGCGTAGCAGTGCGGCCCCAACCCTAGCCCCTGTAAAACATTAAGACAGACCCTTCGCGTACTCCATTACGCTCTGAAGATACCATGGGCATGGGGCAAGGGGCTCGACCACGATAAGCCGAGACTGCGGCTCAACCGCACCAGGGGCTCTTAAGTGTGTCGTTTCTTTTTCTTTTCCTTTTATTTTTTACCTACAGGACTCCGTTCATCAGAGGCCCTGTCCGGCAGCAGACATGCCGAACCCACGATGCAACAGCCAGGGAAGGAGAAAAGCTAAAACGAAAATCCAGGTGGTCTCCATCATGAGCATTAAATCTGTTTTTTGCATTATTCCGTAGCCTACCCCTGGAGGGGGACATGTTAAACAGTCCCGTTCCTTGCTTACCGCACCACTTGTATCGTCCTGCACTTAGAACAGTTTTTATTGAGTAAAGCAATGCATCACATTTTTTGCTTCTAATTGCATTTCTTTTTTACACATATGTTCATCTATGACATGTTGCATCCGTACGTTTTGGTACGGCTAAATACACTAGGGGCTTATGTTTCCCGCGTTATGGTGTGATAAGTCCGAACACTTTCACAAGTGCGGCACCCCGAACTTATAGCATTATATGCATCGGCTCCGAATCATGTTCTTGGGTCAATAGTTGGGTTTGCCCGGCTCCCATGTTTTGGTACCTTACGTTCCGTTTTATCGGCTAAGGTAGCACTGGGAGAACCACTTCGATTGCGCCCCAGTTGAGCTGGGTTAATGCCTCAGTGGAGAAAGCTAAAACTGACTGTCATGATGAGGCGAGAGCTGGTCGCTGTTCGAGAGGTTCTTTGCGAGTCCCTAAAGACTTATGCCGCTTCGAGCGAGGAGCCGGATTCTGTCCGGCCAAGGCGTGGATAGCGCCCCAAATTCGGCCTTCCGAAAACTAGGGGCTTCGCCGAAATTTAAAATTATAGAATTCTATGGCTAAGTGAGAGTGTTCAAGCATTATAAGTCCGGTTGCCTTGTTCATTGTGTTGAGCGCCTCCCTAGATGGATCCAAAAATGGGAACAAGAGCGCTCGAGTTTATGCCCAACACCCCAGCACTCGTGGCATGGGGGCTAAAGCCGATGACTTGCCATCTCTCAGATTTGATAAACAGCCGCACAGAAGGTAATATTTTAAATTAACAAGCGTTGCTTAGCGCATATGAACCAAGTTTTCAGCGCACAGGATAACAAAATGCGAGTCTACTCAAATATTACATCTTTGGAGCACTCACCCGCAATAGTGTGGGCGCCCTTCAGCACACTCCTATAATATATCTCGGGCATGCGATGCTCCTTGCCCTCTGGTGGGGGGTCCGTCACAAGCTTCTGGGCATCCATCTTGCCCCAGTGCACCTTTGCGCGGGCAAGGGCCCGACGCGCACCCTCGATACAGGCGGAGTGCTTGATAACTTCAACCCACGGGCACGCGTCCACCAGCCGCCGCACCAGGCCGAAGTAGCTCCCAGGCATAGCCTCCTTAGGCCACAGCCGAACTATGAGGCCCTTCATGGCCTGTTCGGCCGCCTTGTGGAGCTCGACTAGCTGCTTCAGCTGGTCGCTAAGGGGCACCGGATGTCCGGCCTCATCATATTGAGACCAGAAGACCTTCTCCGTTGAGCTCCCCTCCTCGGCCCGGTAGAATGCGGCAGCATCGGACACGCTGCGGGGAAATCTACGAACGCTCCTGGAGAGCTGCGAATTCGGGGAAGCGACAGGTAATTAACACTCACATGCTTACTTTGCATGAAAAATGCCTTACCCGCTGCTATTTTCTTCACCGCCTCTATCTCCTGGAGGGCCTTGTAGGCTTCGGCCTTAGCGGCTTTGGCACTCTCAAGAGCCGTTGCAAGCTCAGACTCTCGAGTCTTCGAGTCACGCTCCAGGCTCTCATGTTTCCTCACGAGATCCTGGAGCTCTTGCTATACCTCCGCCACCCGCGCCTCCTATTTCTCTCGCTCGGTGCGCTCCGCAGCCGCATTGCATTCGGCCGCGGCCACCGCCTCCTTCAGGGTCGCCACCTCGTTAGTGGCCCCTGCAATACCCCAGTTATCCTTGTCATTTTTCTTGCAACCAAATCCTTTTCTGTAAGGTACAATTTTCATAAGGTATTACTCACCTTATTTTTCCTCGAGCTGCTTCTTGGCATGGCCGAGCTCGTTCTCGGACCGCTCGAGGTTTTCCTTCAAAGTATTGACCTCCGCAGTTAGTGCGGCAGAGGTCAGCAGCACAACCTGTAATCCCATATTGACATATTTTCATGACTCCTGCGTTTATATTTCCAAAGATCCTTAGTCCGGCTTTTCTTTCCGAACACCGAACCGAGCATCAGGGGCTACTGTCTATGCGGTACCATTTTATATATATTGAAATTCTTACCTCAAAGCCTGTTAGAAGGCTGCTGTAGGCTTCGGTCAGCCTGCTCTTGGCAAGCTGAACCTTCTGAATCACCGCACTCATAACAGTGCGGTGTTCCTCTTTGATGGAGGTGCCGTTGAGCGCCTCCAGCAAATTATCCGGCACCTCCGGCTGGACGGAGGCAGCCGGCGTCGCGGTCTTGCCCTTCTTCCGAAGGGGTCGCCCGCCGGACTCCGGAGCCACTATGGGTTCCGGGGCTGAGTCCGGTGCAAATTCCGGGAGGTTTTCCTGCGACACCTCTGGGGCCCTCTCCTCCTGGTGGGTCCCTTCCTGGGATCCCACCTCGGCATCGTCCGCATCATGGGGGGTGGAGGCAGTCGGAAGAGAATCCATATCCGACGCCCCTAAGGATCCGCTCGACTAAGTGGGGAGATCATCCTTAGGCGGACTGCAGGGTTGTATGCGGCATTAGAAAGACATAATGTCGCGGAAAACGGAAACCTTGAAGTTATTCGGGAGCCGGATACTTACGATCTCGCCAGAGGCTGTGGCCCTTGGAGGCCAGTCCTCGTCGTCGTCACTGGCGTTGGCGGAACAGTCCGGGGGGAAGAGTTTTTCCCCCTCTGGACCCTTCGGCCTCCCCTTGTTGGGGGAGGCCTTCCTTTTCTTCCCTCCCCCCGCTGGGGGAGAGGCTTTCTTCTTCTCCTGCTCGCCTTGGTGGGAGGAGTCGTCCTCGGATTGTCACACCCTAGCTAGTCATGCATTAGAGTGCTGCATCATGTTTACTTTTTCATCAGAAACTTGAAATGGGGATGACAGAACCCCCAGTCCCCTCTGAAACCAACTAGGGTTACTAAAATAATTTTTCAATGAACCTGAAATGCCCTTCTAAAATGTCCATCATTTTAGCCTTGGTTCAGAACCTCTGACAAAAGTGGTGCACATTTTTCTAGGCCATCATAGGGTCTTTGAATTAAATCATAGATATTTGAATTTGGGCATTTAAAATAATATAAAATATTTAAATGCTCAAATATCTCCAAACTAAAATGTTTCATGTTGGAAATAATCCAACTATGGACCAGGAGTAGTTTGGTGAATTTTGGAGTTGCCTAGGTATTTTAATTAATTCAACAAAGTTGCAGATATATTAAATAAAACAGAAAACAGAAAAGAAAGGGGAAAGACTTACCTGTGCGGCCCAGCCAGCTGGCCGGCCCAGCTAGCAGCCGACCCAGCCCAACACTGTAGCTCCCCGTCGTCTTCCTCCCCACGCCCCGAAGCTGCTGCGTGCTCGCGCGCGCGCGGCCGCGCGGCCACCTCCTGCTTGCCGACGCCCTCCTGGCCGCGTGGACGACGTCCGCAGCCCGTCCCGATCCCCCCTGCTCTCGCTCACTCTCCCCCGTTTCTCCCTCGCTCTCTCTCGCTCTCGGCCGAAGCACACCGTCGCCGCCGTTCGCCGTAGCCACTGTCTCCGGCCACCCCTCGCTCCCCCGAGTAGCTCAGAAGCTCCGCCACAACTCCCTCTTCCTCCCCACCGCTCCACGAGTCCCCGGAAGCCCTGCATCGCCGCCACGTCGCCGTTCCCCTCTTCGGGCTCCGACCACCGTCGCCGACGAATTCGCCGTCTCCAGCGCGTCCCCGAGCCCGCTTCGACGCCCACTGCAACCGCGGTGAGCTACGCCACCGTTTCCCCCTCTTCTCCCCCTCGTTCCCTCACCGTAGCTTCATCTCCACCACGGCCGAACCTCCGCCGTCGCCGAGCTCGCCGTCGACGCAGCTCCGGTGACCATTTGGTCACCCCGGCGAGTCCAACGCGTTCACAGAACCCAGTAGAGCATCCCTAGCGCCTCACTTTGCTCGACTTCGAGCTCCAGCACCACTCCCGTGCACGACCGAACCCCGGCGGCCGCAGCCGAGCTCACCGCCGTCAACTCCGGCCACCCCGACCCCAACGGACTCCGCCAAGAGCCGCGGGTCGTCCTCAGCTTCACTCCGGTGATCTCCGCGGTCCATTTGGTGGCCGAAACGACCAAAACCACTATCGCCGCCGCACTGTTGGTCGCCGCCGGCCAGAACTCCGGCGAGCTGACGTGGCCTAGTTGATTAACCACTAATCCACCACCTACTGACGCTGACAAGTGGGCCCCAGGGCTTAGTCAAAGCTAACCAGCCCGGGGTCAACGCGGGATTAGCCCCTGTGACACTGACGTGTGGACCCCACACGTCAGGTTTGACCCGAGCCAGCCCTGTTGACCTGCTGATGTCACTGTGATGTCAGGCTGACGCAGTAATTGAATTTCTGGATTTAAATTAAATCAGGAAATTCCAGAATATTATTTAAACTTCAAAAATTCATAACTTTTATTCTGTAACTCCAAATTGGACAAATTATATATGAAAAATGATCAGAAAAATCCAATCTATCCATCTGTACTATTTTCATGCATGATCAAACAAGTTAAATTGATGTTTTAATCAGAACAAGGAAAGGCACTTTAAAAGGCCATATTTGAATTTGAAATTTGAATCTTTGATTCAAATTTGCTCAAACACTTCTGGCTTTAGTTGCATTAGCCCAACACACTCATATTGCCATGTTTCATGCATGCATCATATTGTTGCACATTGTTTGGTGATGCCTGTGTATCGTTATCCTTTGCGACAGGATCTGTCCCCGAGGAGTACCGTGATTACCCTAACGAAGAATCGTATCCGTGCAACGAACCATCAGGCAAGCAACCAACCATTTGATCATATCGATACAATCCCATGTTCTCGCTCCTGCTCTCTTTTACTGCATTAAGACAACGCGATTCAAACTGCTGTGTGCTGCGGTAGTTGAACCCATTTCCTCTGCATGACCTGTCATTGCCACAGTAACTAGATGAAACCCACTAGCATGTGTAGGAGTTGATTGAGCCATATGTATGTGTTGTTCCTACCTTGCTATGCCTGCTATGCTTAGAGTTGTGTCAGGTCTGGTTCATCTGGGTGATGGGCTAGAGTGAAATGATTATGTCGGTAATAAGAGTGGTGTGGTGAACACGATTTGGTAAAGGTATCGATGAGAGGCCATGTAGGAGTACATGGTGGGTTGTTTCATTGAAGCCGACCTTAAGCACTGAGATCTGTATGTGTGATTTAAGATACAGCTACTACCATGCATTGGGCCCTGAAATATGACCCCGCTCGACTTCTTATTCACCCTAGCTCTCTGTCCAGGAGTTGCAAGTAGTTTCTGGTGTTTGTAGCCTACTGGAGGCCGTGGACAGCGCTGACCGTAGGGGTGGGCTGTGATGCGGTAGGTACGTGGCCGGGTGTACCGAATACCCGTTAGGTATCTCGGGAACCCTGTTCACATCGTTCGGGGCCGTATGGGAAACCTCGGCCGGACTCCCTGCGGATGGAACCTGAATAGGCGATAAACCTGGACTAGAGGCTTAAGTGTTTAGGTAGGTCGTGGTCTACACCCACGTCGGCTTTCGCTTGAAGTCTGCCGAGCACATGTCGTGTGCAGACGCTAAGTGGTGGAAACATGTATGAAGAAGTACACCCCTGCAGGGTTAACATGATCTATTCGAATAGCCGCGTCCGCGGTAAAGGACTACTTGGTTGCCTATACAGTTCATAGACAAGTAAATGGAAACTACTAAAAGCCTCAAGATAAGTGTGAGTGCCGAGGATGGCTCTTCCGTAGGAAGACGGAGGTGGATCCTCGGTAGTGTATTGAAGTGGTGAATAGTGGACTCGTGTGCGCAAAACTATTTCAAATGGAGTATCGTAGGATAGTCTAGCCAAGAGTCAAAGCTGGCTTGCTGCAATAACTCCACCAACCCTTCTTGATACTATGCATGTATGTAGGATCTGATGTAAGTCTTGCTGAGTACCTTTGTACTCATGTTGCTATAATCTACCTTTTTACAGAAGACGCTGCAACCCCTTCTGATGGGTTCTATGTAGACGTTGACATCAACGAGTAGGCTAAAGACCCAGGTGGTGACCCTGAGCTTGTGAAGGACCACATAGTATAGCCAGGCTTTCCAAGCCTCTTTTATTTTACTAGTTGTCTGTACTCAGACAAGTTACTTCCGCTGTTGGCTTGTATGATTGTATGACTTGTATGTTGGGTCGTGAGACCCGTACCTTTGTGTGTATGTTATGTATGGCTCTCTGAGCCTTAAATAAAGTACTTGTGTCGTAGAGTCATGTTGTGATGCTTCGTTGTATTGCACATATCGAGCATATTGTGTGTATGATTGAAATGCTTGGTATGTGTGGGATCTGACTATCTAGTTGTTTATCTTTAGTAGCCTCTCTTACCGGGAAATGTCTCCTAGTGTTACCGCTGAGCCATGGTAGCTTGCTACTGCTCTGGAACACTTAGGCTGGCCGGCATGTGTCCTTCTTCGTTCCTGTGTCTGTCCCTTCGGGGAAATGTCACGCTTTGAGTACCGGAGTCCTGTTAGCCCGCTACAGCCCGGTTTACCGGAGTCCTGCTAGCCCAGTGCTACAGCCCGGACCCACTTGCTGATGACCGACACGTTCGAAGCTGGGTCATGGATGCCTGTCCCTGTAAGTCTGTGCCACTTTGGGTTTACGACTAGTCATGTCAGCCCGGGCTCTTTATCATATGGATGCTAGCGACACTATCATATACGTGAGCCAAAAGGCGCAAACGGTCCCGGGAAAAGGTAAGACGACACCCGTGGGGATACCGTGCGTGAGGCCGCAAAGTGATATGAGGTGTTACCAGCTAGATCGATGTGACATCGAGTCGGGGTCCTGACAGCGTTGGCATCAGAGCCGGACTGCCTGTAGGTTCTCCAAGCCAAACTGGTCGATGTTGAGTCTAGAAATTCTTTAGTTATATGTAGGGGAATTGTTTGTGGGTTGGAACGTAAGGCTCTTTTTACTCCTTATACCTTATGACATTCTGATCTGAGTCAGTCCATTCTTCCACCGGGGGTTAAGGAATTAGGATCTGTTCTCTCTATCAGGATCACGTGTTACTAATCAGTAGTACCTTATAAGTTTGATGGTTATCAGCCTAGTTCAGTTCTACTACCACATTATGTTGTAGGAATGGTTTCAAGACTTGATATGATGATGTTGAGTGTGTACGAAATCCTTTGTCAAATGTCTCAATATCCTTTTTGAGCATTTACAGCTGTTATGCTGCCGAAATTTTGCTAGAAATTCTAATGCCTTTGCATTATAATTGTGCTTTCAGATGGCCACTCGCGACCTCAATCAAGTGGTTCGCCTGACTCGATGCCTAGATGTACCCGGCCATACTGCTAAGTTGGTCAGGGTAATGACTGAGGCTGGATACCGCTGGTATCCTGAGTACACGGTCGAAGAGCAATTCCGAGACTTTAATCAAAGCCAGTATCTCTGCACTGTCAGGATATTTCCATCTTATCCTGGATCCACTGAGCCTCTTCACTGCTCCTATGGACTCGGGGTTACTATCGAGATGGCTGTGCAGGATGCCGCCTACTCTATGATGACCATTATGCGAGTCAGATCTGGTCTATTTCGGGACTCTGATTTCCGGTATATGCCAGGATCACTTCCGGGAGCACAAGGATATCTCCAGGCTATCTATGCTGACTCCACTCAGGAGGATTCACGGACTCGCACCACTGCTGAGATGCTCGAGGATAAGGACCGTGAAAATCGGGCCTTAAGGTTAGAGCTCTTCAATACCCGTGCTGACCACTGGGCCACTTTGACTCGGTTCGCACCGGCGGTGCAAGCTGGATATTCAGATATGCGCGATCTCTATCCTGTGAGATCTGCTCTGCCAGACGTGATGGTTTGGCGTGATGTAGGAGGCATCACCCCACCTCGCGGTCCCCGCAGGCCACCGTTTGTTGGTCCAAGGCCTCATCCTAGCCCCTATGGTCCACAAGCTCCGCGAGACCGTCTGTTTCCGGATGATCATGTTGAACTTCCAGGCTATGGAGGTGACTTCTACGAGGACTACTACGGATCGGTCTGAGTTAGTAGTAGTATCACTAGTTCGCACTAGCTGTGTCGTCTATCGTCCTGCGTGACTCGTGGGATATGACCTAGTTTGTACTCTTTCCGGAGATGTAGAAAAATAATGTATAGGAGCTTGGAATGCCTCCGATGAGATGTAATCCTCTTTTCACCGTATTAGTACTTTGCTTGGTCTTGTACTAAACCTGTATGGTGTGTATGACGATGGAATAAAGAAGCAGTTTCTGTATCTACCATGTCATACGGATGATCATCTTGCATTCCGAGTTATTCCTTACATTATGTATCCTATGTCGGAATTTTATCATTCTGACTAAATCATTGTCTTGTTTACCTAGGATGGTCAACACGCGCGCTAACCCTGCTTCCCAAGAGCAGGCCGAAGGCAGTGAAGCCAGAAATGAACATCTGCCTCAACCTCCTTCACTAGCCGAGGTTATGATGGAAGCTGAGAGAAACAAGCGGGAGACAAACCGTTTGTTGGAGCGTATTGAACAGAACACAGCACACCATCAGAGGGCTAACGTGGTGTCACTCAGTGATTTTATCAAATTGCATCCACCCACGTTCCACCACTCCGTCGAGCCTCTCGACGCTGATGACTGGCTTCGCAGTATCTCTCACAAGCTGCGTTCCGCGCTGGTAGCTGAGGCTGACAAGGTCACCTTTGCTGCATATCATCTTGAAGGCCCCGCCAGTCTATGGTGGGAGAATTATGGAGCTATGCGCCCAGCGGGCCATGTCACAACTTGGGCTGAATTCAGCGACGCTTTCCGTGAACATCACATTCCGGAGGGTCTCATGGACCGTAAGCGTGAAGAATTTTGCAATTTCACCCAAGGCCGACTTTCTGTGGATGTCTATAGCAGGGAGTTTGGTAATCTTGCACGATATGCAACCGAGGAAGTTTCTACTGACGCCAAGAAGCAAGCAAGGTTCCGCAAGGGCCTTAGTCCTGAGCTTCGCCGCGACCTCCGTCTGCATGAGTGCACATCCTTTTCGAAACTTGTCAACAAAGCCATCAGTGCTGAAACTGGTCAGACTGACTATGACGCAACACGCAAGCATGGACGTGACACGGGTTCCTCATCCGGTGCTGGTCCTCAGAAGCGCCGCGTGTGGGTACCCAACACCGCCCTGCCACCCAGGTTCACACCGAGGCCATCTTTCCAGGCGCCTCGCCCCGCTCAACAGTCTGCTCCAGCTAAGCCCTATGGGGGTCCAACCAATAATGCTCCTCCACGTACCAGTTCCGTGACTTGTTTCAAGTGTGGGGAATCTGGTCACTATATGCGTGAGTGTCCCCAGACCAACCCCAATCAATCTGCTAAAGCTGTTGGCCGTGGCAAGCCGACAGGAAAAGTGTTTCATGCTAAACCGGTCACCGCTTCACGTGGCCATGTCAACTGTATCTCTGCCGAAGAAGCTCAAGAGGATCCCAACGTCGTTCTCGGTACGCTTCTTGTTAATTGCCACCCGGCATCTGTTCTTTTCGATACAGGAGCCTCTCATTCCTTTATATCTGAAAATTATGCTCGTTTGCATAACGTTGCATTCTGTGATCTGCCGTCCACTATGGAAATCTCTACCCCTGGGTCTAGATGGCAGACCTCTAGGGTAAGTTATGGAAATGAGATCCAAGTCGACAGACTTGTTTTCCTTGCATCTTTGATAGCCCTTAAATCTTCAGATATTAATATCATTTTGGGTATGGACTGGATGTCAGCTCATCATGCCAAAATTGATTGCTTCTCTAGGACTGTTCAACTCACCCACCCTTCGGGCAAGATAGTCAATGTCTTGACTCGAATAGCCAAGCGACAATTATATTCTCTTAACGCCAGCCCTTTGCCAGACCTTGAGGACGTTCCGGTAGTCCGTGACTTTCCGGATGTCTTTCCAGAAGAATTGCCAGGGGTTCCACCTGACAGGGATGTTGAGTTCGTAATAGACCTCATCCCCGGAACCGTTCCGATTGCTAGAAGGCCTTATAAGATGGCACCCCTAGAGCTAGCCGAGCTTAAGAAACAACTCGATGAGTCCTTGAAAAAGGGTTTCATCCGCCCTAGTTCATCTCCGTGGGCTTGCCCCGTCCTATTCGTCAAGAAGAAGGATGGTACGGACCGGATGGTTGTAGATTACCGACCTGTCAATTTGGTCACAATCAAGAACAAATATCCACTTCCCAGGATCAACGACCTGTATGATCAGCTCGCTGGATCTTCAGTCTTCTCTAAGATGGATTTGAGGTTGGGCTACCATCAAATCAAAATCAGAAACGGGGACATTCCTAAAACGGCCTTTGTTACTCGTTATGGCCAATACGAGTACACCGTCATGTCCTTCGGTTTAACCAACGCTCCAGCCACCTTTTCTCGGTTAATGAACTCAATCTTCATGGAGTATTTGGATAAATTCGTCGTAGTTTATCTCGATGATATACTCATCTACTCCAAGAACGAGGAAGAACATGCCGAACATCTAAGGCTAGTGTTGCAGAAACTTCGTGAGCATCGCCTTTATGCCAAATTTTCAAAATGTGAATTCTGGTTGCCAGAAGTGACCTATCTGGGTCATGTAATATCTGGTAAAGGTATTGCTGTTAACCCTGAGCGAGTTCAAGCCGTCCTTGATTGGACTCCACCCGAATCGGTCAAGCAAGTTCGGAGTTTTCTAGGCTTAGCGAGCTATTGCCGTCGCTTTGTCGAGAACTTCTCCAAAGTTGCTAAACCTCTAACCGAACTCCTCAAGAAAGATAAGAAGTTCGAATGGACTCCACAATGTGAGCACAGTTTTCAGGAACTGAAAAGACGCCTGACCTCTGCTCCCGTGCTGGTACCGCCAGACTTCTCCAAGGACTTTATTATCTACTGCGACGCCTCGCGACAAGGACTAGGTTGCATCCTTATGCAAGATCGACACGTAATTGCTTACGCTTCACGGCAATTGCACCCACATGAGGAGAATTATCCTACTCATGATCTAGAACTTGCAGCCGTAGTCTATGCACTTAAGACCTGGCGACATTACCTCCTCGGTAATCGTTGCGAAATATTCACTGATCACCAAAGTCTGAAGTACATCTTCACCCAACCGGATTTGAATCTCAGGCAGAGACGTTGGGTTGAATTGATCACAGACTTCGACTTAGGAATAACCTACACCCCAGGGAAAGCCAACGTCATGGCTGATGCGCTAAGTCGTAAATCTTATTGTAACAATCTGATGTTACAACAAAGTCAACCGCTTCTCCATGAGGAATTTCGGAAGCTTAACCTTCACATTGTACCTCAAGGTTTTCTTTCCACCTTGGTGGCAAAACCTACTCTTACGGATCAAATCATCGCTGCCCAAAAGCGAGATAAGGGAATATCTAAAATCAAGGAGAACATTGCTAGCGGAGGTGCTAGTTGTTTCTCCACAAATGATCATGGTGTTGTGTACTTTGAGAATCGTCTAGTGGTTCCCAAGAACCAGCATCTGCGGCAGTTGATCCTTAAGGAGGCCCATGAATCTCCTCTCACCATTCATCCCGGTAGTACTAAGATGTATCAGGACCTACGCCAGAGGTTCTGGTGGACTAGGATGAAGAGAGAAATTGCTCAGTATATTGCAAATTGCGACGTCTGTCGTCGTGTAAAAGCAGAGCATCAACGACCTGCTGGCACCCTTCAACCCTTAGCTATTCCTGAATGGAAATGGGATAAAATTGGTATGGATTTCATTACCGGTTTTCCCAGGACCAAGAGAGGGAATAATGCTATTTTCGTCGTGGTCGATCGTCTTTCCAAAGTAGCTCATTTCTTACCTGTTCGTGAGAGTATAACCGCTAGTCAGCTGGCAGACTTATACATCTCCCGAATAGTGTCCCTCCATGGTGTTCCTTTGGAAATCAATTCGGATCGAGGAAGTCTTTTCACCTCTCGATTTTGGGAAAGTTTCCAAAATGCTATGGGAACTCATCTCTCCTTTAGTACCGCTTTCCACCCTCAGTCAAGTGGTCAAGTGGAACGCGTCAATCAGATTCTAGAAGACATGCTTCGAGCCTCCGTTATCTCTTTCGGAATGGACTGGGAGAAGTGCCTTCCATTTGCCGAATTCGCTTACAACAACAGCTATCAATCTAGCTTGGGTAAAGCCCCTTTTGAAGTTCTCTATGGACGACGATGTCGAACACCCCTTAACTGGTCAGAGACCGGGGAAAGACAATTCTTTGGCCCGGATATGATTCAGGAAGCAGAAGAACAAGTTCGTATCGTTCGTGAAAAGTTGAAAACAGCCCAATCCCGTCAAAAGAGTCAATATGACCGAAAACATAAGGCTATGACTTTCGAGGTTGACGAGAAGGCTTACCTTCGGGTCACCCCTCTGAAGGGAACCCATCGTTTCGGTATCAAAGGCAAATTGGCTCCTCGTTACATTGGACCTTTTCGCATTCTTGCCAAACGAGGAGAAGTTGCCTACCAATTGGAACTACCTCCGCACCTCTCCAGAGTTCACGATGTCTTCCACGTTTCTCAACTCAGGCGTTGCTTCTCGGATCCTATCCGTGAAGTGGACCACGAAACGCTTGATCTCCAAGATAATCTTACATATCGAGAGTACCCCATTCGTATCCTCGATCAAGCCGAACGTACCACGCGACGTCATAATATCAAGTTTCTCAAGGTTCAATGGTCGCACCATTCTGAGGATGAAGCAACTTGGGAAAGGGAGGATCGTCTTCGACTTGAATATCCCGCCTTCTTCTCGGAGGAACCCAAATCTCGGGACGAGATTCTTTTGAGTGGGGGTGAGTTGTCACACCCTAGCTAGTCATGCATTAGAGTGTTGCATCATGTTTACTCTTTCATCAGAAACTTGAAATGGGGATGACAGAACCCCCAGTCCCCTCTGAAACCAACTAGGGTTACTAAAATAATTTTTCAATGAACCTGAAATGCCCTTCTAAAATGTCCATCATTTTAGCCTTGGTTCAGAACCTCTGACAAAAGTGGTGCACATTTTTCTAGGCCATCATAGGGTCTTTGAATTAAATCATAGATATTTGAATTTGGGCATTTAAAATAATATAAAATATTTAAATGCTCAAATATCTCCAAACTAAAATGTTTCATGTTGGAAATAATCCAACTATGGACCAGGAGTAGTTTGGTGAATTTTGGAGTTGCCTAGGTATTTTAATTAATTCAACAAAGTTGCAGATATATTAAATAAAACAGAAAACAGAAAAGAAAGGGGAAAGACTTACCTGTGCGGCCCAGCCAGCTGGCCGGCCCAGCTAGCAGCCGACCCAGCCCAACACTGTAGCTCCCCGTCGTCTTCCTCCCCACGCCCCGAAGCTGCTGCGTGCTCGCGCGCGCGCGGCCGCGCGGCCACCTCCTGCTTGCCGACGCCCTCCTGGCCGCGTGGACGACGTCCGCAGCCCGTCCCGATCCCCCCTGCTCTCGCTCACTCTCCCCCGTTTCTCCCTCGCTCTCTCTCGCTCTCGGCCGAAGCACACCGTCGCCGCCGTTCGCCGTAGCCACTGTCTCCGGCCACCCCTCGCTCCCCCGAGTAGCTCAGAAGCTCCGCCACAACTCCCTCTTCCTCCCCACCGCTCCACGAGTCCCCGGAAGCCCTGCATCGCCGCCACGTCGCCGTTCCCCTCTTCGGGCTCCGACCACCGTCGCCGACGAATTCGCCGTCTCCAGCGCGTCCCCGAGCCCGCTTCGACGCCCACTGCAACCGCGGTGAGCTACGCCACCGTTTCCCCCTCTTCTCCCCCTCGTTCCCTCACCGTAGCTTCATCTCCACCACGGCCGAACCTCCGCCGTCGCCGAGCTCGCCGTCGACGCAGCTCCGGTGACCATTTGGTCACCCCGGCGAGTCCAACGCGTTCACAGAACCCAGTAGAGCATCCCTAGCGCCTCACTTTGCTCGACTTCGAGCTCCAGCACCACTCCCGTGCACGACCGAACCCCGGCGGCCGCAGCCGAGCTCACCGCCGTCAACTCCGGCCACCCCGACCCCAACGGACTCCGCCAAGAGCCGCGGGTCGTCCTCAGCTTCACTCCGGTGATCTCCGCGGTCCATTTGGTGGCCGAAACGACCAAAACCACTATCGCCGCCGCACTGTTGGTCGCCGCCGGCCAGAACTCCGGCGAGCTGACGTGGCCTAGTTGATTAACCACTAATCCACCACCTACTGACGCTGACAAGTGGGCCCCAGGGCTTAGTCAAAGCTAACCAGCCCGGGGTCAACGCGGGATTAGCCCCTGTGACACTGACGTGTGGACCCCACACGTCAGGTTTGACCCGAGCCAGCCCTGTTGACCTGCTGATGTCACTGTGATGTCAGGCTGACGCAGTAAATGAATTTCTGGATTTAAATTAAATCAGGAAATTCCAGAATATTATTTAAACTTCAAAAATTCATAACTTTTATTCTGTAACTCCAAATTGGACAAATTATATATGAAAAATGATCAGAAAAATCCAATCTATCCATCTGTACTATTTTCATGCATGATCAAACAAGTTAAATTGATGTTTTAATCAGAACAAGGAAAGGCACTTTAAAAGGCCATATTTGAATTTGGAAATTTGAATCTTTGATTCAAATTTGCTCAAACCCTTCTGGCTTTAGTTGCATTAGCCCAACACACTCATATTGCCATGTTTCATGCATGCATCATATTGTTGCACATTGTTTGGTGATGCCTGTGTATCGTTATCCTTTGCGACAGGATCTGTCCCCGAGGAGTACCGTGATTACCCTAACGAAGAATCGTATCCGTGCAACGAACCATCAGGCAAGCAACCAACCATTTGATCATATCGATACAATCCCATGTTCTCGCTCCTGCTCTCTTTTACTGCATTAAGACAACGCGATTCAAACTGCTGTGTGCTGCGGTAGTTGAACCCATTTCCTCTGCATGACCTGTCATTGCCACAGTAACTAGATGAAACCCACTAGCATGTGTAGGAGTTGATTGAGCCATATGTATGTGTTGTTCCTACCTTGCTATGCCTGCTATGCTTAGAGTTGTGTCAGGTCTGGTTCATCTGGGTGATGGGCTAGAGTGAAATGATTATGTCGGTAATAAGAGTGGTGTGGTGAACACGATTTGGTAAAGGTATCGATGAGAGGCCATGTAGGAGTACATGGTGGGTTGTTTCATTGAAGCCGACCTTAAGCACTGAGATCTGTATGTGTGATTTAAGATACAGCTACTACCATGCATTGGGCCCTGAAATATGACCCCGCTCGACTTCTTATTCACCCTAGCTCTCTGTCCAGGAGTTGCAAGTAGTTTCTGGTGTTTGTAGCCTACTGGAGGCCGTGGACAGCGCTGACCGTAGGGGTGGGCTGTGATGCGGTAGGTACGTGGCCGGGTGTACCGAATACCCGTTAGGTATCTCGGGAACCCTGTTCACATCGTTCGGGGCCGTATGGGAAACCTCGGCCGGACTCCCTGCGGATGGAACCTGAATAGGCGATAAACCTGGACTAGAGGCTTAAGTGTTTAGGTAGGTCGTGGTCTACACCCACGTCGGCTTTCGCTTGAAGTCTGCCGAGCACATGTCGTGTGCAGACGCTAAGTGGTGGAAACATGTATGAAGAAGTACACCCCTGCAGGGTTAACATGATCTATTCGAATAGCCGCGTCCGCGGTAAAGGACTACTTGGTTGCCTATACAGTTCATAGACAAGTAAATGGAAACTACTAAAAGCCTCAAGATAAGTGTGAGTGCCGAGGATGGCTCTTCCGTAGGAAGACGGAGGTGGATCCTCGGTAGTGTATTGAAGTGGTGAGTAGTGGACTCGTGTGCGCAAAACTATTTCAAGTTGGAGTATCGTAGGATAGTCTAGCCAAGAGTCAAAGCTGGCTTGCTGCAATAACTCCACCAACCCTTCTTGATACTGTGCATGTATGTAGGATCTGATGTAAGTCTTGCTGAGTACCTTTGTACTCATGTTGCTATAATCTACATTTTTACAGAAGACGCTGCAACCCCTTCTGATGGGTTCTATGTAGACGTTGACATCAACGAGTAGGCTAAAGACCCAGGTGGTGACCCTGAGCTTGTGAAGGACCACATAGTATAGCCAGGCTTTCCAAGCCTCTTTTATTTTACTAGTTGTCTGTACTCAGACAAGTTACTTCCGCTGTTGGCTTGTATGATTGTATGACTTGTATGTTGGGTCGTGAGACCCGTACCTTTGTGTGTATGTTATGTATGGCTCACTGAGCCTTAAATAAAGTACTTGTGTCGTAGAGTCATGTTGTGATGCTTCGTTGTATTTGCACATATCGAGCATATTGTGTGTATGATTGAAATGCTTGGTATGTGTGGGATCTGACTATCTAGTTGTTTATCTTTAGTAGCCTCTCTTACCGGGAAATGTCTCCTAGTGTTACCGCTGAGCCATGGTAGCTTGCTACTGCTCTGGAACACTTAGGCTGGCCGGCATGTGTCCTTCTTCGTTCCTGTGTCTGTCCCTTCGGGGAAATGTCACGCTTTGAGTACCGGAGTCCTGTTAGCCCGCTACAGCCCGGTTTACCGGAGTCCTGCTAGCCCAGTGCTACAGCCCGGACCCACTTGCTGATGACCGACACGTTCGAAACTGGGTCATGGATGCCTGTCCCTGTAAGTCTGTGCCACTTTGGGTTTACGACTAGTCATGTCAGCCCGGGCTCTTTATCATATGGATGCTAGCGACACTATCATATACGTGAGCCAAAAGGCGCAAACGGTCCCGGGAAAAAGGTAAGACGACACCCGTGGGGATACCGTGCGTGAGGCCGCAAAGTGATATGAGGTGTTACCAGCTAGATCGATGTGACATCGAGTCGGGGTCCTGACACGGATTCATCGTCCGATAGCACCTGAAAATGGGAACTCCTCCGAGTCCCCGTGGCCTTCTTCTTGGCCTTCTTCTCCGGCACCACGTGGGGTGCCGGAGCCAGCAGCCCCGTTAGGCGGGCGTCAGCTGGGTCCTCTGGCAATGGGGCCGGACAGATAGCCTATGCGGCCTTCTTCAGCCAGTCCTGTCAAAGGAAAGGGAGTTTAGATCCCGCATAGAGTCAAACTATGAATAACAAGCGTCCCGTAAAGGACAATATCACTTACCTCGTCAGCTGGACGCTGCGAGCTGAATCCGCGATCTTCGGTAGCGGATGCGGGAGCCTCGGCGCCCTTGAACAGCACCTTCTAGACCTCTTCATACGTAGTGTCGAAGAGCCCATTCAAAGTCTGGTGCTGCGCCGGATCGAACTCCCACATATTGAAGCCCCGTCGTTGGCACAGGAGAATCTGGCGGATGAGCATGACCTGGACTACGTTGACAAGCTTGAGCTTCTTGTCCACCAGCTTTTGGACGCAGGCTTGGAGTCTGGTCAGCTCCTCCGGATCGCCCCAAATCCGGCCGCTCTCTTTCCAGGAGGTGAGCCATGTGGGGATGCCGGATCTGAATTCAGGGACCGCTGCCCATTCGGGATCACGCGGCTCGGTGATGTAGAACCACCCCGATTGCCACCCCTTGATGGTTTCCACAAAGGTGCCCTCCATCCACGTAACGTGGGACATCCTGCCCACCATGGCGCCTCCGCACTCTGCTTGGCTGCCCTTCACAACCTTCGGCTTGACACTGAAGTTCTTGAGCCACAAGCCGAAGTGGGACTGGATGCAGAGGAAGGCCTCGCACACGACGATAAATGCCGAGATATTGAGAATTAAATTCGGGGCCAGATCATGGAAATCTAGGCCGTAGTAGAACATGAGCCCCCGGACAAAGGGATGAAGTGGGAAGCCTAGTCTGCAGAGGAAATGGGGAAGGAATACTACCCTCTCATGGGGCCTGGGGGTGGGAATGAGCTCTCCCTCGTCGGGGAGCCGATGCGTGATGTCACTGGACAAGTATCCGGCGTTGCGCAGCTTCTGGATATGCCCCTCTGTAACGGAGGAGGCCATCCACTTGCCTCCCGCTCCGGACATATTTGGAGAAGGTTGAGGTGAGATGTGCAGGCTTGGGCGCTAGAGCTCGAGTTCGCGGAGATGGATAAGCCAAGGAGGAAGAAGGCGCAGGTAAAAGGTTTGGATCTTTATCCCCTTATATGGGCGGACGGAAACATGCATCCCCACCGGCCTGATAAAACTCGCTTATCTCCCAAGCGCCGCAATCAATGGTGCTGTTGGGTTACCCACGTCCGTATTGATGGGAATCCCGGAATAAGGGGAACACGATCTCTGCTTCGACAAGACGTGCCAAGGAAACCGCCTCGCTAAACATGCTGAGATGGAACAATAAAAACAATTTGAAGGCTTGGTAGTGGTGTGACGTTACGCCACAAAATACGTCAGCAGATTGAACTTGTGTAATATTATTCTCTCTACGGTTGTATGTGGAATTTATTTTGCAGAGCCGGATACTATCCTGGTGTTCACAATCTTCTATAAATTATTCAGAGGAGGAACCCGCCTTGCAATGCCGAAGACAACATGCATGCCGGACTCGTCGTCATTGAAGCCTGGTTCAGGGGCTATTGAGGGAGTCCCGGACTAGGGGGTGTCCGGATAGCCGAACTACCATCATCGGCCGGACTCCAAGACTATGAAGATACAAGATTGAAGACTTCGTCCCGTGTCCGGATGGGACTTTCCTTGGCGTGGAAGGCAAGCTTGGCGATACGGATATGTAGATCCCCTACCTTTGTAACCGACTCTGTGTAACCCTAGCCCTCTCCGGTGTCTATATAAACCGGATGGCCTTAGTCCATAGGACGAACAACAATCATACCATAGGCTAGCTTCTAGGGTTTAGCCTCCTTGATCTTGTGGTAGATCTACTCTTGTAACCCACATCATCAATATTAATCAAGCAGGACGTAGGGTTTTACCTCCATCAAGAGGGCCCGAACCTGGGTAAAAACATCGTGTCCCTTGTCTCCTGTTACCTTCCGCCTAGACGCACAGTTCGGGACCCCCTACCCGAGATCCGCCGGTTTTGACACCGGCAGTCTGTATCAAAGGCGCGCAAATGGCCTTTGCCCGCGCTAATATGCATTGGGCGAAGATGGACGCCACGATGATGATGACCGAGGGGCCGCTAGAGGGCAAGGAGCACCGCCGACCCCAACTGTATTTTGACAGTGTTCTGGAGGAATCCCTCCTTGTGGCGGAGCAATGTGCTAAGGATATCATATTCCCATGAGCGCACTCATGTTATCCTGTCCTGTAATATGAAATAGATCTGTTATGTAATATAATGTCTGTTATTTAAAATTTTACCTCCTGTGCGGCCATTTTGTTAAATCTGAGAGTTGGCCAGTCGTCGGCTTCTGCCCCCACGTAGGTAGTACAGGAGTGTTCGGGATAAATCTAAACACTCTTTACTCCAGAGTTTGGTCCTTAAAGGAGGTGTTTAGTGCAATGAACAAGGCAATCGGACTATATGGATTTATCACCCTCACTTAGCCATAGGAGTTTGACAACAAAAATTTAGGCGCAGCCCCTAGTGTTCGGAAGTCCGGACTTGGGATGATGTAAACACCTGATTGGATAAAAACCGATCCCTCACATAATGCGGAAAAAATCTCTAAGGATTTGAAACCTCTCGAACAGCTGACCAGCTCTCACTGCATCATGACAGTCAGTTTTCGGCTTTCTCTACTGAGGTGCTCATCCGGAAGAACTGGGACACAATCGCAGTAGTTCTCCCTTTACTACCCTAGCCGATATAGCGGAACGTAAGGTATTAAGAACAGGAGCCGGGCAACCCAACTACTGACCAAATACATGATTCGGAGTTGATGCATATAATGCTATAAGTTCGGGGTGCCGAACTATACTATAAAAGTTTTCGGACTTTATTGCCGTGTTATGGGGTATGATGAAGCCCTTGGCGAATTAAGGCGTACCAGAGTGTACGGGTGCAATTGGTAAGAATATAAAAAAGAGGAAAAATCAAGTAATGAGCTGACACCGCAAATTATTTTCCATTGTAATTTGATTAATACATCAAGGTGTATTTGTACCAGTAATGTGATAAGCAAATAAGGCTATTTGACATGCCGCGACCAAGGGCGAGCTGCATGCGGGTTTTTTAAAATAGGTATAACAATCGTTAGTAGAGACCACCTGGGGGTTCCCTTGTACGTCAAAGATCCTTGCCTTCTTGGTGTATCTGTCCCGTGATAGGTCCGATGATCAGGTTATCAGAAAATCCCCGAGAAGAGAAAAAACTGAAATGAAAAGGAAAAAGTGAAGGTCTACAGATCTAGGGGCGGTTGAGCCGCATTATGGACCACGGTCTAGCTGTGCCTCCATCCATGCCCATGGTATTTGAATTGCGTAGTTAAGTACGCGTGGCACAAATGCCACTGCTTGATTGGGACTGGGACGGAGGCTGAATTGCTAGTCAAGCTCTGGACGAGCTGGACTGTCCTGCTGCAGAGTAGTTCAGACTCGCTTGACGGTGTCCGGGAGCTTTACTGCCGAATTGAGGTTCTGCCTGAAAAGGCTACTCTGTACTTCTGCTGCAAGGGCAGCGGTGTGCTCCTCAGTACGGAGGGAGCATTCCGTGTTCCCGTTGACCATTATGACACCGCGTGGTCCGGGCATCTTGAGCTTTAGGTAGGCATAGTGGGGCACCGCATTGAATCGAGCGAATGCGGTTTGTCCGAGCAGGGCATGATAGCACTGCAGAAGGGGACGATGTCGAAGATCAAATCTTCGGTTCGAAAATTATCCGGGGATCCGAAGACCACTTCCAGTGTGATTGAGCCTATACAGCAGGCCTCTACACCTGGTATGACACCTTTAAAGGTGGTTTTTGTGAGCTTGATCCTTGAGGGATCGATACCCGTTTTGCGCATTGTATCCTGATAGAGCAGGTTCAGGCTGCTGCCACCATCCATGTGAACTCGCGTAAGGTGGAATCCATCAATAATTGGGTCTAGGACTAGAGCGGCCGAACCGCCATGACGGATACTGGTCGGATGGTCCCTCCGATCGAAGGTGACCGGAGAGGACGACCATGGGTTGAACATAGGGGCGACTGGCTCCATCGCGTAGACGTCCCTAAGTGCACGCTTGCGCTCCCTCTTGGGGATATGGGTGTCATATATCATGTTTACCATTTTAACTCGGGGGAAACTTCTTCTGTCCCCCTGTGTTCGGTGGTCAGGGCTCCTCGTCATCGTCATCGCTTTGCGACTCCTTTTCCTTGTTCTCGGCATTTAACTTGCTGACATGTTTGAAGACCCAACACTCTCTGTTGGTATGATTGGCTGGTTTATCAGGAGTGCCGTGGATTTGACATGGACGATCGAGTATGCGGTCCAAACTGGACGGGCCCAGATTATTTCTCTTAAATAGCTTCTTCCACTGAGCGGACTTAGAACCACTGAATCCGGCGTTGACCGCCATGTCTTCGGTGTTGTCACCGTTGTTTCGACGCTTATGTCTATTGCGCCGGGGCTTGCTATTGCTGTTTCTAGCTTCAGAAGTGCCAGGTTCACTTGTATTGTTATTGCTATGGTCTAGTCAGCTATCTTCGCCCGCACAGAAGCGGGTCATGAGTGTCGTAAGGGCCGACATAGACTTCGGTTTTTCCTGGCCGAGGTGTCTGGTCATCCATTCGTTTCGGATGCTGTGCTTAAAGGCTGCTAGGGCTTTGGCATCCGGACAGTCGATGATTTGGATCTTTTTAGTTAAGAACCTAATCCAGAATTTCCTGGCTGACTCTCCGAGCTATTGGATTATGTGACTTAGGTCGTTGGCATCCGAAGGTCGGACATATGTTCCTTGGAAGTTGTCGAGGAAGGCATCCTCCATGTCCTCCCAACTGCCAATGGAGTTTTTGGGCAGACTGTTCAACCAGTACCTAGCTAGTCCCATGAGTTTGAGCGGGCGGTATTTGATGGCCTGAAGATCATAACCGCGGGCCATAGAAATATGGAGAAGAAAGTCCTCAATCCATACCGTGGGGTCTGTTGTGCCATCATATGATTCGATGTTCACAGGTTTAAACCCTTCTGGGAAATCGTGTTCCATTACTTCATCAGTGAAGCAAAGAGGGTGTGCGGCGCATCTATATCGGGCCAAGTCGTGACGTAGCTCGGATGGAGTTCGTCGGCGGTTTTCGGCCTGGACATGGTTATGTTTGTCACGTTCAGCCGGATGGCCATCATCGCACATCGAGGCACACCCCCGTGATCCATAGATTGATCTTGTCTGACCTGCTCTGTTTTCCAAGTCATTCTGTAGGTCATGTGTATATCCCCGAGCTATTGTATTTCTGTTTGTTCGGCGAGGTAGTGCGGGTTGGTGTTCGGCTTGAGGTGCCGCTTTGTCCCGGCCACATGATGGTCGGTCAGCCGCATTGTACCTAGGTAGGTCGGGCTCCAGCGCCTCATCATCAAACTGTGGTAACAGTTTGCGCTTCGGGTAGCTTTTGGTTGGGCGCTCGAGGCCATATTCCTTGGCACTACCAGGACATCAGCCCATCTTTCATTGAGCAGATCTTGATCAACTTGAAGCTGATGTTGCTTCTGTTTCAGGCTCCTTGCAGTGGCTATTAGCCGGCGCTTAAAGTGCTCCTTCTCGACGGGCTCCTCAGGCATGATAAAGTCTTCGCCACCGAGGCTCACCTCGTCCTTGGAGAGCGGAAGGTAATTACTGTCCTCCGCATCTTCATTCGTGGCATGTTCATCGGGGCTAGCTTGCCCATCTTCCCGTTCCTCCTGTTCGGAGGTTTGCTCTACGGGGTCTTCATTGTCTTCGGCATCGTCCGGAGTGTTATTTTCTCCTGTGACGGTGTTGCTATTTTTGCTACGGCGTGGCTTCGAGCGGCGCCGCTGATGTCAACGCTTTGGCTGTATCTCAGGAGGTTTTTCCTCGACAGGATTTTCATTGTAATCGTTGTTTTTTTGGGTGTATCCAGCATGTATATGTCGTACGAGGAAGTGGCTGTCCAACGCCCTATAGGCGGTCTGCTCCTCTCTAGCATCGTCGTCCATACCGTCGATGTCTTCGGAGTCGTAATCAAGCATGTCGGTTAAGTCGTCGACGGTGGCGATAAAGTGGGTGGTCGGTGGGAAACGAAGTTTTTCGTCGTCCGCTGATACGTCTCCAACGTATCTACTTTTCCAAACACTTTTGCCCTTGTTTTGGACTGTAACTTGAATGATTTGAATGAAACTAACCTGGACTTACGCTGTTTTCAGCAGAGCTGCCATGATGTTGTTTTATGTGTAGAAAAGAAAAGTTCTCGGAATGTCCTGGAAATCCACGGAGGAAATTTTTCGAATTAATAAGAATTTTTGGCGAAAGAATTAATGCCAGGGGGCCACAGGTTGTCCAGGAGACAGGGGGCGCCCCCCCTAGGGCGCGGCCTCCTATCTCGTGGGCCCCCTGGACCTCCACCGACCTCAACTCCAACTCCATATATTCACGTTCGGGGAGAAAAAAATCAAAAAGAAAGTTTCATCGCGTTTTACGACACGGAGCCGCCGCCAAGCCCTAATCTCTCTCGGGAGGGCTGATCTGGAGTCCGTTCGGGGCTCCGGAGAGGGGGATTCATCACCGTCGTCATCATCCACCATCCTCCATCACCAATTAAATGATGCTCACTGCCGTGCGTGAGTAATTCCATCGTAGGCTTGCTGGACGGTGATGGGTTGGATGAGATTTACCATGTAATCAAGTTAATTTTGTTACGGTTTGATCCCTAGTATCCACTATGTTCTGAGATTGATGTTGCTATGACTTTGCTATGCTTAATGCTGGTCACTATGGCCCGAGTGCCATGATTTCAGACCTGAACCAATTATGTTTTCATGAATATATGTGTGTTCTTGATCCTATCTTGCAAGTCTATAGTCACCTATTATGTGTTATGATCCGACAACCCCGAAGTGACAATAATTGGGATACTTCTCGGTGATGACCGTAGTTTGAGGAGTTCATGTATTCACTATGTGCTAATGCTTTGTTCCGGTTCTCTATTAAAAGGAGGCCTTAATATCCCTTAGTTTCCGCTAGGACCCCGCTTCCACGGGAGGGTAGGACAAAAGATGTCATGCAAGTTCTTTTCCATAAGCACGTATGACTATTTATGGAATACATGCCTACATTACATTGATGAACTGGAGCTAGTTCTGTGTCACCCTATGTTATAGCTATTACATGAGGAATCGCATCCGCCATAATTATCCATCATTTATCCATTGCCTACAAGCTTTTCACATATTGTTCTTCGCTCATTTACTTTTCCGTTGCTATTGTTACAACTACTACAAAAACCCAAAAACATTTATCTTTACTTTTGCTACTGTTACCTTTATTATCATACTACTTTGCTACTAAATACTTTGCTGCAGATACTAAGTTATCCAGGTGTGGTTGAATTGACAACTCAACTGCTAATACTCAAGAATATTCTTTGGCTCCCCTTGTGTCAAATCAATAAATTTGGGTTGAATACTTTACCCTTGAAAGCTGTTGCGATCCCCTACACTTGTGGGTTATCAAGACTAATTTCTGGCGCCGTTGCCGGGGAGCATAGCTCTATTCTCTGAGTCACTTGGGATTTATATCTGTTGATCACTATGAAGAACTTGAAAGACGACTGAACTACTATTTTGCCCTCAACTATGAGGGGGGTAAGGTACTGCCATCTAGCTCTGCACTAGATTCTCCTTCCGTTATTAGTAGGCTTGCGACACCTAAACCTGCTACTGCTATGAATTCTGATATGTCGCATGTTATTGATGATGCCACTTCTGCTATGCATGATGAAACTACTTCTGTGCGTGACACTATTTTGCCATTAGGTGAATTTCTTGATGAACAACTTGCTAGAGTTAGGGGGAATGAAAATATTGAAGAACCTATTATTGATGACAGTGATGATGAAGGTTCTCCCAATGATTATGTATTACCTGTTGTTCCTAAGGGTTATGTTATGAATGAAGAAGCTGCTAGGGAAATCTTTGCTTGCAATGATAGATATGATCTTAAGAAATTATTAGCTAAATGGAAGCAGCAGTCTCTTAATGCTAGAATGAAACCCGATCCTGCTTTTGCTACTTCACATATCTGTGTTACTAATAAGGATTATGAATTCTCTGTTGATCCTGAGATTATTACTTTAGTTGAATCGGATCCTTTTTATGGCCTTGAATCTAAAACTGTTGTGGCACATCTTACCAAGTTGAATGATATAGCTACCCTGTTTACTAATGATGAGAAGTCTCGCTATTTTTATATCCTTAAGATATTTCCGTTCTCATTAAAGGGTGATGCTAAGACTTGGTATAATTCTCTTGCTCCTGGTTGTGTGCGTAGTCCCCAAGATATGATTTATTACTTCTCTGCTAAATATTTCCCTGCTCATAAGAAACAAGCTGCCTTGCAGGAAATATATAACTTTGTGCAAATCAAAGAAGAGAGTCTCCCACAAGCTTGGGGGAGGCTTCTCCGGTTACTTAATGCTTTGCCTGATCATCCTCTTAAGAAAAATGAAATACTTGATATCTTTTATAATGGACTAACCGATGCTTCCAAGGACTACTTGGATAGTTGTGTTGGTTGTGTTTTCAGGGAAAGAACAGTCGACGAACCTGAAATACTATTGAATAATATGTTGACTAATGAAAATAATTGGACTCTCCTCGAGCCAATTCCTAAAGAAATTCCTGAACCTATTGAGCCAACTCCTGAGCCTATTCCTAAACCCACTCCGAAGAAGAGAGGTGTTTTATTTCTCAGTCCTGGAGATATGCAAGAGGCAAAGAAATCAATGAAAGAAAAAGGTATTAAAGCTGAAGATGTTAAGAATTTACCTCCTATTGAAGAAATACATGGTCTTAATATACCGCCTGAAGAACCACATTGTCTTGATAACCCGACACAGGTAGTAAAGGTAAATTCTCTCTATAGATATGATAAAGTTGAAATTCCCTCTACAAAATTTCATAGCCCATGCTTAGATGAATTTGATGACTTTATGGCTAGACAAGAAAGTTTTAATGCTTATGTTGGTAGAGAGTTAAAGAATAATGCTTTCTAGATAGGACGCGTAGGTGATAATATAGCGAGAGTTAAAGATGAACTTCACCGCGTTAGCAAATATGTTTCTATGGTTGCTACTCAAGCAGAGGAAGTACTTAAAGCTCAGAATGATTTGCTTGAAGAATTAAATAGTAAAAATGACTTTGCTGTTAGAGTGGCTACTAGAACTAGTAGAATGACTCAGGAACCTTTGTATCCTGAAGACCACCCTAAGAGAATCGAGCAAGATTCTCAGAGAAATAATTTAGAGGCACCTAGTTCTTCTCAAAAGAAGAAAAAGAAAAACGATAGAACTTTGCATGCTTCTAGTGAACCTACTATAGACACACCTAAGAATCCAATGATATTTCTATTTCTGATGCTGAAACACAATTAGGTGATGAACATGAACCTAGTGATAATGTTAATTATAATGTTCATGTTGATGCTCAACCTAGCAAAAACAATGATGTAGAGATTGAACCTGTTGTTGATTTTGATAACCCACAATCAAAGAATCAACGTTATGATAAGAGAGATTTTGTTGCTAGGAAGCACGGTAAAGAAAGCGAACCATGGGTTCAGAAACCCATGCCCTTTCCTCCTAAACCATCCAAGTCAAAGGATGATGAGGATTTTGAGCGCTTTGCTGAAATGATTAGACCTATTTTCTTATGTGTGCGCTTAACTGATATGCTGAAAGTAAATCCTTATGCTAAGTATATGAAGGATATCATTACAAATAAAAGAAAGATAGTGGAAGCTGAAATTTCCACCATGCTTGCTAATTACACTTTTAAGGGTGGAATACCAAAGAAACTTGGAGATCCCGGTGTACCAACTATACCATGCTCTATTAAAAGAAATTATGTTAGAACTGCTTTATGTGATCTTGGAGCCGGTGTTAGTGTTATGCCTCTCTCTTTATATCGTAGACTTGAATTGAATAAGTTGACACCTACTGAAATATCTTTGCAAATGGCTGATAAATCAACTGCTATACCCGTCGGTATTTGTGGGGATGTGCCTGTTGTGGTTGCAAATGTCACTATCTTAACGGACTTTGTTATTCTTGATATTCCCGAGGACGATAGTATGTCTATTATCCTCGGTAGACCTTTTCTTAATACTGTAGGGGCTGTTATTGATTGCAACAAAGGCAATGTCACTTTTCATGTTAATGGTAATGAGCATACGGTACAATTTCTGAGGAAACAATCTCAAGTTCATAGCATCGATTCTATTGAAAAAGTTCCAACTATCATTTTTGGAGGTTTTGAATTTTCTCTCCCTACTGTCAAGAAAAAGTATGGTATTCTTATTGTTGGGGATTTTCATATCCCCGTTGAGGTAACTTAGTGTTATTCGAAATTTCTCCAGTTCCATGTTATTCGGAATGAGTTTGTTAACAAGACTTGATCAACCTTGTTAGTGGATTCATTTTGATGATCACGAGATGGATGAAACTAGAAGGCACAACCTTCTGTACCCTCTTTTTACTTTCTGTTATTTAGAATAAATAAAGCAAAAATAGTATTATCCGTCTGTTTTCTGAATTATCCGTGCATTAAAAAAATAGTCCGAAAATAAAAGTGCTCCAAATGCCCTGCAAATTTAGTATGATTTTTTCTGGAATATTTGAGGATTTTAGGCACTGAAATCACTGCAGGAGGGGCAAGCACCAGGCCACGAGAGAGGAGGGCGCCCCCCCTATAGGGCGCGCCCCCTGTCTAGTGGGCCCCTGCTAGCCCCCCTCCACTTATGCCAGCACCCACACACTTCATCTTCTACCCAAAAAAATCCCCATCCAGCTCAAGCACGAGTTCTAGCTCGTTTTGCTGCGATTTTCGATCTCCTAGCTCAAAGCTCCATTCACAAAACTGCTTTGGGAGATTGTTGCTTGGTATGTGACTCCTCCATTGGTCCAACTAGTTTTTGTTCTAGTGCTTTATTCATTGCAATTTTTTGCTGCATAGGTCACCATGTTCTTGAGCTTGCATGTTAAATTTATGAGGTCCCAAGCAATTCTAATGCATGATATAGGATCTAGGCACTTGTAGGAGTAGTTGCTATCAATCTTGTTTAGTTTTATTCACTTTTATTTTGAAGTTACTAAAATTTCAGAAATTTTCAGAAAAAGAAATATGCTTAGAAGAATGTACCAAGGTGGTTCCTAGGAAAAAAAGGGCCAAGGATTGCTATACGTGAGCAAGATGTTAAATTGCCGAGGGACGCAAATGTACGGGCTTGTGAGTGGCCATCCGATGATTTTACGGTCGAAGCAGGCTTCAAGGAGGAATTTGACGCATATGTGCGTAATGCCGAGCCGGAGGACTTCTTACAAGATAAGTGTCCTCAATACTATCAATTGACTGATTCCTTTGTGCGGAGGTTCCAATATAACTGTAGCGTAATTCTCCTAGTGTCATGTTTGATATTTATGATACATCTTATACCATGGATTTAGAGGATTTCACAACTTCTTGCAAACTCCCGCAGTGGGGTAATATTAATGATCCTCACAAATCTGAATTTAGAGATTTTCTTGCTAGTATCACTATGGGAGAATCTAGGGACATAGCACAAGCTACCATAGGGAGCATTCATTTTCCTGCTATACATTATTTTGCTCTGTTCATTGGTAGATGCATTAACGGTAAGGATGAAGCATGTCACATGTGTGTCCCTGATATTTGTGTCCTCAAGAGTGCTGTGTCAGGTTATAAAGGTTATAACTTGGGGGCAATAGTTGCACGTAGGTTGCAGAATAATAGTAGAAGGGGGGATTTATTTGGAGGAATTTATGCAACCCGTGTGCCTAACTTTCTTAACATAGCCCCACAAGAGGGGGATATGATCGTACCTCCTGTTTATTTGGATAAAGAAGCTATGTTCGATCATCATTTTCTTGAGAGGAATGAACAATTCCTCCATTATCGACTAATCTATGACAGACGCAACGTCATCCCTGTTACTCTTCCTGCCCCCTACCTTTTTGATTATCAGGCAAAAGGAAGATATGTTGTCACCAGGGAAGAAGCAACTGAATATGAGAGGGGAATGGAGGCAGCTCGCCAACACACTGCTGCTCAGGAGGCGGTCGCCTCTGCATCTCAGTACAAACCCAGTTTCATTTATGGATATCATCTAGGCGGTCCTTGGTATTAGACCAACTTAGGCCAAAAGCCTAAGCTTGGGGAGTACGTATTTCTCACCGACTTTACATTCATGTTCACACACTAGTCGTCGGTGCTCATACTCTTTCATTGTATTATCCATGCTAGTTTAAATTTCTTTTTCTAGTTTTCTTCTTGTGTGTTTGATAAACCTTAAGAAAAAACCAAAAAATTAGTTATTTTAAATTCTATGCTTGTAGAAGAAATTAAAATGAAAACCCAAAAACATTTCTTGTTCTTCTTCTTACTTGTTGGGAGCTTTCCCGTGTAAATAGTTTTATTTTCTTTTCTTTTCTTTGGGGGTCGAGAAGACCATATTGAAAAATTTTAGTGGCTCTTATATGCATGATTGTTTATTTAACTTGATGATACCCCCGCGCGTTGCTGCGCGAATTGGTTGCAATATATTTGAGTGGGATTCTTTTTCTTTGTAGGAATACAAACATTGGTAATAAAATGACAACCGGAACTGGAAATAATACTTTGATTTACTGTACTTGATTATTGTATAGTTTTACAATATACATTACATATAAGTAGCATAATTGCATGGATTTGCCAAACTCCTTTCAGCAAAACCAAAGTGAATAATTTGCTTAGCATAGTTACCAGCAAGGATGAATTGAGGGAGCATCTCGCTTCTCTGCAATTTTGTATAGTAATATTGCACTTCGTTTTGTTCACACTGCTATTCCCTGAAGCCTTCTGTTATTCCCTGAAGACTTTGTACTGGAAGGTAGCAGTGTCGATGGAATTAAAGGCTGGCAATGGACTCTGAACAGAAATACATGATCCATGCAGAAGGCTTGTAAGTTTGCAAACAAAATATAAGTTTGCAAATGCGTATCCCAACTTGTAGTGAAATATTTGTACATCAAAAATCATGTGCTCGAGATACAAACATGTGCAGAATTACACAGGGTAAAAGGGGCGAGCAAAATGTGTTACATACAATTTATTCTGGAATGACACGAAATGGTTTGTAGTATGGTGCGATGCAAGCACTTCTGATTAACTCTGGTGGATAAGTTGAAGTGCGTTCCTGTAAGTGACTGAAATTCTGCAATGGTAAAAATTAGCTCGATTCAAGAGTAGAGAATAAAAGTTTTCACCCACCAGTTATATGTGGATCCAAGGGAAGATAAGGTTGTCGGCCATCAATGTTGTGTGAGCTCATATTGATATGGGGATAATATAAAAGAATGCCCGGAGTGCAGTGTGTACATGTTTGGACCTGCACAAACGAATAAACCATGTAATTGCTAGGACATCCTAACCGTAGTATAGAGATAATAACAAAGTAACTATATGCCTCTATTTCAATATTACACAATCATTCAGTTTGCTCTGATTAATTCTATGTCTGGTTCCTTCTTACTGTGTGTTTTACTGTGATTAATCGCCTATCATGTGGATCTTATTTACCTTTGACTTAGGTGCAGCTGTATAACTATTTGTATAAATTTTATGTTTCATGTTCTCTTTATCAAACTGGGACAGTCACCTAAGGTCTCACTACCCTTTCCATCAGGACACAGTTTGCCTATCACACTTGGATGCATCGATAACTTATCATAGTTTAAAAAGTATTGAAGGCTGAATCGTTTCTATATGATTTTTAACATGTACTTACGATCACAAATGAAAAAAATTGGCATGTACGCTTAATTGTGAGAAACACACTACATATGACTAACGTTTATGCAATTCACATTTAAGCCATCCACTTCTCATGTCTTCTCTCAGGCCCGTGATTGTATTCTATGACAATATAACCAAAGGGATGATAAATGGACTACATATTTGTAAGTTAAAATCTTCATCAGTTATTTATCGATTCAAGAGCACGGAAGGTCATCGGCCATCAGTGTTGTGTGAGGTTAAATTGATTTGGATAAAATATATAAAAGAATGTCTATAGTGTGTTGTATACCTGCAATGCAAGAATAAAGGAGCAAACCATGTTATTGCTAGAACATCCAGATTGCAGAATATAGATGATCACAAAGCGACTGTATTAACCATAAAACTCTTGAAAGGTTTATATCATCATACAAAGTATAGTGTTAATCTATGCAGCAAAATAAGGAATGCAGCAAGAAGATATCTTGAGTGCCTACTACTATGGGGTAGGAATGCTTGCGGTCAGAAGGTTGAACTGAAACGAAGAGGCAGGAAGATGGGACCATCCTGATGGACAACAGTGAAGGAAGGGGAAGGAGAGATATGTGTTTACCTTAATCTGATATAATCCATGTAGCTACTATTTTCATGACAACATGCAGCCAACACTTTAGGCGTACATGAGTTGAAACATAATTATTTGTATACTAACTTGCATTGTGCTAGGTAATCTTGATTCTTGAAAGAAACTGAAATAAAGAAGAAAAAACTCCTGGTAAAGCTGAGACATGATGGTGAGACGGCATATGCATGCTTGGATATATGGAAGTAAACTTCAAAAAACATAGAGCAAGAGATACAATATGTAGTCCTCAAGAACCGCTTGAACTGCTTGACAATCTGGTCTAATCTTTTATTTTCCTGTTGGGATATAGTGCATGTCAAATGAAATTCAGAGCTCCAACCCTCTTAAACTGATTGACAATCTGATCTAATATTTTTTCCCTGTTGGGATACAGTGCATATCAAATGAAATTCAGAGCTCCAACCTTCCTAGTATCATAACCAACTATGCATCCTGTACTGATGTAGGAAATCCAGAAGAACAAATCAATAAGCATGCATCATTGGGGATGCAAACAATACAAAAATCTATGAATATAATTATAGAAAGCATGACAAAAATAATCGGCAAATCATTTAAGATTTGAGATTTCGCCCTGTAGTGTAACTTGAGCGGAAACAAACATGTGCGAAGCAAAATCAACAACACAGTAAGGTTATTTTGAGAAATATAAATGGGGATCGATGTAAGCGATTAAATACCTGCTCATCGGCGAGGTCTTAGGCTCTGGAGAAGGAAGAAAGTCGGGGGGTTTGCCCCTGATGCATCGAGCAAACGCTACGACGATGTGGTGGAGGCGCTAGAAGGTCGGAGATGGCACCACAGCTTTGATAGACCTGGAGACATGAAAGCCTTCTCCTAATTCACCCTGTCCAACACCCATAAAGGAGCGCTCCAGAAAATTGATTTTCGATACGCGAAACTTGATTAGCAAATCTTCTAGAGCATGGCCGCTGACTGATGTGAATACTATGGAACCCAGGAAGACAACAGGAAAATTGTCAAATTTGGCTTCCCAACTTCAGATCGGGAATCCTGGAAGACAACAGAAAAATCGTCAATTTTGGAATCCCCCACCTTCCACACACACGATGGCTACAAGTTGGCACCACCGACGATTTCTCCGGGCAGGACGCATCGCGTCGGTGGGTCATCTCCAAGATCTGAGCCTGCCGCAAGGCACACCGTAGGGGTGGGGGCTGGGGAGACGGCGAACGGCGAAGGTGTGGTGCGCCACGAGGCAGAGGAGGCGAAGAGATCGACATAGATGGACAGAGGGAGCAGAAACACGATGATAAGGATGCGGCAGTCCTGGATTGACTCCTCGGTTACACACAGTATTGGGAGTAATAAAAACGCTAGACTGACTCCTCGGTTACCAAAGGCGGAAGAGGAAGAAGACGTCCGTGGGCAGCTTCTCATGGGCTCTACCAGTAGTAAATGAACGCTAACGTGGCTGCTTTGTAAGGTGGCGGGTCCCTCTTGCAAGTCTCTAATAAAATGCTGATGTGTCACTGTTGCTGATGTGGACAGGCTGCATGTCAAGAGAAATAAAATAGTGGGGATGAACTATTTAGGTATTATAGATTTAGAGAATGCTTGGAGATTCCAGCTTAGTCCAATGCACGCGCACTCTTATTATTATACACATCGTTCGGTCGTGTGAGTGAAAGGCAATAATGACGACATATGATGGACTTATTGGGATGAGAAAAGCTGGTATGAACTCGACCTGTCTTGTTTTTGTAAATATGATGATTCATCGTTCCTGAGTCAGCTATTATGAAGTAAACATATTTGCAATGACATTTAGAGATTATAGTTGCTTGTGCCATGCTTGATTAGCTATGAGTTCTAATGGTTTACCATGTGTGCCAACATGCTATTAGAATGATTATGATGTGGTATAATGGGATGCTATCCTCCTTTGAATGAATTGAGTGACTCGACTTGGCACATGTTCACGCATGTACTTAAATCAAATCAACATAGCCTTCACGATATTTATGTTCATGGTGGATTATATCCTACTCATGCTTGTATTCGGTGTAAATTAATTTTAGTGCATGTTTACGACTGTTGTCGTTCTCTCAGTTGGTCGCTTCCTAGTCTTTTGCTAGCCTTCACCTGTACTAAGCGGGAATACTGCTTGTGTATCCAAACTCCTTAAACCCCAAAGTTGTTCCATATGAGTCCACTATACCTTCCTATATGCGGTATTTACCTGCCGTTCCAAGTAAATTTGTATGTGCCAAACTCCAAAT
The DNA here is from genome assembly GCF_018294505.1 of Triticum aestivum. Classification (NCBI taxonomy): domain Eukaryota; kingdom Viridiplantae; phylum Streptophyta; class Magnoliopsida; order Poales; family Poaceae; genus Triticum; species Triticum aestivum. The sequence goes on along the minus strand of NC_057810.1, from coordinate 407,883,366 downwards.
CTTCAAATGAAATTCTGTTTTGTATGCTCGAGCAGCTCATGTTACAACTAGGGCTGCCTATATCTTCCATGCTAGGTGGGTTATTCTCACGAGGAGTGGACTCCGCTCCTCATTCACGAGAAAGGGCCGGTAACCGGGATGCCCAGTCCCATGATCCAAAATGATCAAAGCAAATCAAAATAATTAAACAAAACTCCCACAGGGCTGTTGTGTGTTGGAAGCACTCATTGTTTCGAGCAAGCCATTGATTGATGCTTGTTGGTGGTTGGGGGAGTATAAACCTTTACCATTCTGTTTGGGAACTGCCTATAATGCATGTAGTATGGAAGATACAGCCATCTCATAGTTGTTGCGTTGACAGCGAAAGTATGCCGCTCAAAATGTTATTCAATCTCTATTTTAAAATCGAGCTCTGGCACCTCTACAAATCCCTGCTTCCCTCTGCGAAGGGCCTATCTATTTACTTTTATGTTGAGTAATCACCCTTCTTATTAAAAGCACCTGGTGGAGAGCACACTGTCATTTGCATTCATTACTATTGGTTTATATTGGGTATGACTTGACTGGATCTCTTTTACCATGAATTACAATGTTTAGTCAGTCCTTGATCTTTAAAGGTGCTCTGCATTTATGTTTTGCGGTCTCAGAAAGGGCTAGCGAGATACCATTTTGTTATATCATATTATGATTATTTTGAGAAAGTGTTGTCATCCGAGTTTTATTATTATGGCTCGCTAGCTGATTATGTTATTGATATGAGTAATTGTGAGACCTAGGTGTTATTGTTAGTATGGTTAGTTCGTAATATTTGCTGAAACTTGAATGCTGGCTTTTCATGTTTACAACAACAAGAGCAAACAGAGTTGGTAAAGTTTTTCTTTATCACTTTCAGTTTATCAACTGAATTGCTTGAGGACAAGCAAAGGTTTAAGCTTGGAGGAGTTGATACGTCTCCAATGTATCTACTTATCCAAACACTTTTGCCCTTATTTTGGACTCTAACTTGCATGATTTGAATGAAAATAACCCGGACTGACGCTGTTTTTAGCAGAACTGCCATGATGTTGTTTTATGTGTAGAAAAGAAAAGTTCTCAGAATGTCCTAGAAATCCATGGAGGTACTTTTTGGAATTAATAAGAATTTTTGGCAAAAGAATTAATGCCAGGGGGCCCACAGGCTGTCCATGAGACAGGGGGCGCCCCCCCTAGGGCGCGGCCTCCTATCTCGTGGGCCCCCTGGACCTCCACCGACCTCAACTCCAACTCCATATATTCATGTTCGGGGAGAAAAAAATCAGAGAGAAAGTTTCATCGTGTTTTACGACACAGAGCCGCCGCCAAGCCCTAATCTCTCTCGAGAGGGCTGATCTGGAGTCCGTTCGGGCTCCGGAGAGGGGGATTCGTCGCCGTCATCATCATCAACCATCCTCCATCACCAATTTCATGATGCTCACCGCCGTGCGTGAGTAATTCCTTCGTAGGCTTGCTGGACGGTGATGGGTTGGATGAGATTTACCATGTAATCAAGTTAGTTTTGTTAGGGTTTGATCCCTAGTATCCACTATGTTTTGAGATTGATGTTGCTATGACTTTGCTATGCTTAATGCTTGTCACTAGGGCCCGAGTGCCATGATTTCAGATCTAAACCTATTATGTTTTCATGAATATATGTGTGTTCTTGATCCTATCTTGCAAGTCTATAGTCACCTATTATGTTTTATGATCCGACAACCCCGAAGTGACAATAATTGGGATACTTCTTGGTGATGACCGTAGTTTGAGGAGTTCGTGTATTCACTATGTGCTAATGCTTTGTTTCGGTTCTCTATTAAAAGGATGCCTTAATATCCCTTAGTTTCTGCTAGGACCCTGCTTCCACGGGAGGGTAGGACAAAAGATGTCATGCAAGTTCTTTTCCATAAGCACGTATGACTATCTACGGAATACATGCCTACATTACATTGATGAACTGGAGATAGTTCTGTGTCACCCTATGTTATAGCTATTACATCAGGAATCGCATCCGGCATAATTATCCATCATTGATCCATTGCCTACGAGCTTTTCACATATTGTTCTTCGCTCATTTACTTTTTCATTGCTACTATTACAACTACTACCAAAACCCAAAAACATTTATCTTTACTTTTGCTACCGTTACCTTTATTATCATACTACTTTGCTACTAAATACTTTGTTGCAGATACTAAGTTATCTAGGTGTGGTTGAATTGACAACTCAACTGCTAATACTCAAGAATATTCTTTGGCTCCCCTTGTGTCAAATTAATAAATTTGGGTTGAATACGTTACCCTCGAAAGCTTGTCATCCGCTTCCCATTCGAGCCAGACATAGTTCGGCCGAGAGTCCCCCGACAAGGAGAGGGATTTTAATGAGTTTAACACGTTGCCAAAAGGCAAGTGCTGGAAGATGTCTGCGGAGCTCAACTCCAAGATCGGCGCCCAATCAGGTTTGATGGACACGGATGGACGCGGTCCGAAACCCATGGCTGGAGACGAGTCCGAGGTTCCGGTGACACAAGCCCAGCACGATGCTGGGTCTGTGTGCGGTCGAGCGCCGTGAGTCTATGGCCTCCGTGGCGGGGTTAAGCTTCCCGTCTTCAGGCGACGCAGTCCGCTCCGGCTCTAGGGCCAGGGCGGTCAAAGGCGCTATCTCCTGCGCGCGGCCAGATGACAGATCTAGGCCATGTTCATCATGGTGGCGGGGGATAGCCATCATGGGCTCGAACCCGTCGAAGATCAAGTCTCCACGGATATCGGCCACAAAATTCAGGCTTTCAAATCTGACCTGATGGCCAGGGGCGTAGCTATCGATCTGCTCTAGATGGCCAAGCGAGTTGGCCCGCAGTGCAAAGCTGCCGAATATGAAGATCTTTCCGGGGAGGAAGACCTCCCCCTGGACTGCGGTGTTGTAGATGATTGATGGAGCCATCAAGCCTTCTGGTGACATGCAGTGGAACTCTCAATGAGAGCACCAATGTCGGCGTCAAAACTGGCGGATCTCGGGTAGGGGGTCCCGAACTGTGCGTCTAAGGCTAATGGTAACAGGAGGCGGGGGACACAGTGTTTACCCAGGTTCGGGCCCTCTCTATGGAGGTAATACCCTACTTCCTGCTTGATTGATCTTGATGAATATGAGTATTACAAGAGTTGGTCTACCATGAGATCGTAATGGCTAAACCCTAGAAGTCTAGCCTATGAGGTTATGATTGTTGTGGATAAACCCTAGAAGTCTAAACCCTCCGGTTTATATAGACACCGGAGGGGGCTAGGGTTGTACAAAGTCGGTTACAGAGAAAGTTATCTATATCCGAATCGCCAAGCTTGCATTCTATGCCAAGAAGAGTCCCATCTAGATACGGGAAGAAGTCTTCGTCTTGTATCTTCTTAGCCTAACAGTCCGGCCAAAGTATATAGTCCGGCTGTCCGAGGACCCCTTAATCCAGGACTCCCTCGTTCACCACTTCCATTGGTGCCTCTACGATGATGCGTGAGTAGTTCTTTGTACACCTACGGGTCCGTAGTTAGTAGCTAGATGGCTTCCTCTCTCTCTCTCTCTCTTGATTATCAATACAATGGTCTCCTGGAGATCCATATGATGTAAGCCTTTTTGCAGTGTGTTTGTTGGGACCCGATGAACTTTGAGTTTATGATCAGATCTATGTTTTTATCCATGAAAGTTATTTGAGTCTTCTTTGATCTCTTATATGCATGATTGCTTATAGCCTCGTATTTCTTCTCTGATATTTGGGTTTTGTTTGGCTAGCTTGATCTATTTATCTTGCAATGGGGAGAGGTGCTTTGTAGTGGGTTCGATCTTACAATGCTTGATCCCAGTGACAGAAGGGGAACCAACACGTATGTATCATTGCTACTAAGAGTAAAACGATGGGGTCTATCTCTACATAGATAGATCTTGTCTACATCATGTCATCGTTCTTATTGTATTACTCTGTTTCTCCATGAACTTAATACACTAGATGCATGTTGGATAGCAGTCGATGTGTGGAGTAATAGTAGTAGATCCCGGCAGGATTCGGTCTACTAATCTTGGACGTGATGCCTATATAATGATCATTGCCTAGATATCGTCATGATTATTTGAAGTTCTATCAATTTTCCACCAGTAATTGTTTTCCCACCATTTGCTATTTTTCTCGAGAGAAGCCACTAGTGAAACCTACAGCCCCTGGGTCTCTTTTCATCATATTTGCCTTTGCGATCTATTTTTCTTTGCATTTATTTCAGATCTATTAAATCAAAAATACAAAAATACCTTGGTGCAATTTATTTGTTCTGAGATCTATTTATCCTATGTTCCACTTTTACCTCACGTTATTTGCCTATCTTGAGGCACCATACCCGAAAGGGATTGACAACCCCTTTAACACGCCGGGTTGCGAGTATTTGTTATTTGTGTGCGGGTGTTGTTTACATGGTGTGAGGAGGTTCTCCTACCGGTTTGATAACCTTGGTCTCATCACTGAGGGAAATACCTATCATTGTTATACTGCATCATCCCTTCCTCTTTGGGGAAATACCGACGTAGTTCTAGCAGACATCAGATAGCGGTTGATGTGTGGAGTAATAGTAGTAGATGCAGGCAGGAGTCGGTCTACTAATCTTGGACATTATGCATGTATACATGATCATTGCCTTGGATATCGTCATGATTATTCACTTTTCTATCAATTGCCCAAAAGTAATTTGTTTACCCACCTTATACTTTTTTCTCGAGAAAAGCCTCAAGTGAAAACTATGCCCCTCGGGTCTATTTCCTATCATATTAAATCTAAAAATACCATGCTGCAATTTTTTTAATTTTTTAATTTTGTATTTTTGTTAGATCTATTTATTAAAACCTATACAATTTAATCGAACTTAATATCGTTGAGGGATTGACAACCCCTCTTACGTGTTGGGTTGCAAGTTTTTGTTGTTTGTGTGCAGGTGTTGTTTACATAGTTTTGCTTGGTTCTCCTACTGGATTGATAACCTTGGTTTCATAACCGGGGGAAATATTTACCTCTGTTGTGATGCATCATCCTCTCCTCTTCGGGGAAATACCAACGTGGATCACAAGCATCAGGAAGAATTTATGGCACCATTGCCGAAGAGACATCATCAACATCTATCAAGTATGTACACATAACCTCTCATCTCCTTGCAATTACTTTATTTGCCAGTTGCCTCTCATTTTCATCTTCCCCACTTCTAAAAAGTTTTTGCAAAAATATAAAAATATGTTTTTTGTTTGCCTTTTTCTTATTTGCTTCTTTGCTTGCTTTGAATCTATCATCATGAGTGATTTTGGTATGGCAAAAACAGATGATGGTAGAACTCCTAAAATTGGACGTTCTACTAATCTAGATGCTAAAACTTTTGTTTTGCGAGAAGGGAATATTATAGGAAAAGGTGGCATCAAAGAAGTCTTTAATTGCATTGGAACTCTAACGTGTGATGATGCTCCTATACTTAAAAGAACTAAAACTTGTGCGGAAGCTAGTTCGGCACTTGTTCTTATGCTTGAGAAAAGATTTATTCGTACTCATCCTACTTTGCAAAGACTGTTTTGTGAGTTGTCTGTTATAAATGATCCTAGAGCTAACAAAATAGCTACCCTTGTCCTTATGAATGAGTTTGATTACATAGTGCGGGAAGCTAGGGACATCTTTGGTTTTTATGGTATGAACCATGAAAAAACGGTAATAGATGAGATCCTTTACAATAGTGATTATTTATTAAGACATTTGCTTGGCAATGATAACATCTTTGATGAGAATCTTAAAAAGTAAGTCCCATTTTGGATATGATCCAACAAGTTTTCAATGATGTTAATCAACAATATTCTTGGACTGTAGCCGGTAATCAAAGGGGATATGCAGATGGACAACTTGATAATGCTAATATTTCTATGTATGATGTGTTTCATGTTATATTCGAAAAACCTCCTCACAAAGACACATCTACGGTAAATAAGACCAAAGATGACCATACTTGAATCTATGCATTATGCCTAGCTAGGGGTGTAAAATAATAGCGCTTGTTGGGAGGCAACCCAATAATTATCCTTTAAAATTTTTGTTTATTTTCTGTTTTTCAATAAATACACAATTACATATCTATTATGATTGTGCTTTTTATGTTTTAATTAGTGTTTATGCCAAGTAATGCCTTTAGGATGGCTTGGGTGATAGTTGATTTGATTTTGTTGGAAAACAGAAACTTTTACATCCAGTAGCAGAATTGTTAAATATCACTGGAGCGTAAAAAAGTCTGAAATTTTTACACATGATTGAAATACAAATTGCCTGCATTTTCCTTTTTTCAGAACTTTGGAGTTACAGAAGTATGGTTAAAATTCAGATCACTACGGACTGTTCTGTTTTTGATAGATTTTTTTTCGTTGCATTGTGTGCTTATTTTTATGAACCTATGAATTGTATCGGGGGTTATAAGCCATGGTAAAGTTAGATGCATTAAGTATAATGCAATAATAAAATATGAACGGGTTTGCAACAACACTTAAAGTGGTGATTTGTTTTATTATACTAACGGATCTCATGAAGGTTTTATTAAGTTTTGTGTGATTGAAGTTTTGAAGTTTTGGGTGAGATCACGATGGATGAAGGAATAAGGAGTGGCAAGAGCATAAACTTTTGGATGCCCATGGCACCCAAGGAAGTATTCAAGGACTCCCAAGCAACTAAGCTTGGGGATGCCTCGGAAGGCATCCCCTCTTTCTTCTAACAACCATCGGTAATTTTACTTGGGCTATATTTTTATTCGTCACATATCTTGAGCTCTGCTTGTAGAGTCTTGTATTATATGAGTCTTTGCTTGTTTTGCTTTTTAGTTTTTCACAATTATCCTTGCTAGATACACCTATTTGGGATAGCCATAATGATTCTATGATTTGTTAGAATTGCTCTATGTGCTTCACTTAAATTTTTTGAGCTAGGGAATTGCTCTAGTACTTCACTTACATCGTTTTGAGCATGGTGGTGGTTTAATCTTTGAATAAATGCTCTCATGCTTCACGTAGATTATTTTGGGAGCTAGTAAATTTTGAAGAAATATGCTCTCATGCTTCACTTAGATTATTTTGAGAGTTGAAAAAGGAAATTATTTTGAAGAAAATTATGCTCTTGTGCTTCACTTACACTTGTTTGAGAGCTTATCAGTAGCAATGATAATATATGAATTTAGTCCCAAAGTGATAGATATTCAAGGGGGATATAATAAATAATTTCATGAAGATCATTGGATATTATGAACTTGATTCCTTCCAATAGTTTTAATATATGGAGATAGTAATATGTGCGTCATGCTGGTGAGTAATTATGCTTTAGTAAGAATATTGGTGTTAAGGTTTGTGATTCCCTATGCAAACACAAAAGTCAATAGTTATGCAATGAAGTTACATCCTACTTGTGGTGCATTATTCAGTGTTAGTTATGTTTAATGCTCGTTTATGATCATTTTCTTTTCTTGGTTGGTCGCTTCTCAATCTATTTGCTAGCCTCCATTTGTAATAAGCGGGAATACTACTTGTGCATCCAACTACTTAAACCCAAAGTCGTGCCAAATGAGCCCACCATACCTACCTATCTGCGGTATTTCCATGTCGTTCCAAGTAAATTTGTATGTGCCAACTCTAATTTTCAAAATGAATTTCCTTGTTGTGTGCCCGTACCGCTCATGGAGCGGCAGGGGGTGGCCAATATTTTCCATGTTAGATATGTTATTCTCAAGATGAGTGTTTATTCACTTGTCATTGCACGAGAGTGTGGTAGGTAATACGGATGCCCAGTCCCGAAATGAAAAAAATATTTATATGTTGTCAATAATAAATTACTTGGAAAGTGTTGGTATGGAAGACACCCGTGGATACGACTAGCCATGGATTTGTGTGGGAATGCTAGAAAAGGAAATAAACTTTATTTTATGTTTGGGAACCGCCTATGATTTATCTAGAATGAAAGATATAGGGAATTCTCGGTTGTTTTCGCTGACAGGAAAAGCATGCCTCTCAAAACAATTTTATCTCTCAATTTAAACTATGAGCTCTGGCACCTCTACAAATCTCTACTTCCCTCTGCAAAGGGCCTATCTATTTACTTTTATGCAATTTTTTTGTGTTTCTTTCTTCTTTTATAAAGCACCAACTACGGAACACTATTACCTGTGCATTGGATATAGCTAATATTTGAGTGTGCTTCATGAATGGATCAATGATTGAGCATAATGGGCTAGGGATAGCTTTCTTTAGCATTGATATTTTGAAAGACATGGTTGCTTGATACGTCCCTTTTGCATCATGCTTTGATGTTGAAATTTATTGCATTTTGGGTTGTTATTTCACAAAATGGTACAATACTGATGCCTTTTCTCCCTTACTTTACAAGATTTACATGAAGAGGGAGAATGTCGACAGCTGAAATTCTTGACCAAAAAGGAGGAAACCGGAGAGACCTATTCTGCACAACTCCAAATGTCCTGAAAATTTACGGAGAGTTTTTTGGAATATATAAAAAATATAGGGCGAAGAAATACCAGCGGGGGATCCACCAGGTGGCCAAAAGCCTAGGGGTGTGCCCTACCCCCCAGGGTGCACCCCCAGGGCTTGTGGGCCCCTTGGCAGGTCTCCGGTGCCCATCTTCTGCTAAATGAAGTGTTTTGACCTAGAAAAAAATCAAGACGAAGCTTTCGGGACGAAGCGCCACCGTCTCGATGCGGAACTTCGGCAGGAGCAATCTAGGGCTCGACTGAGCGATTCTGCCAGGGAAACTTCCCTTCAGAAGGAGGAAATCAAAGCCATCATAATCACCAAAGATCCTCTCATCAAGGGAGGGTCAATCTTCATCAACATCTTCACCAGCACCATCTCCTCTCAAACCCTAGTTCATCTCTTATATTCAATCTTTGTATCAAAACCTCAGATTGGTACATGTGGGTTGCTAGTAGTGTTGATTACTCCTTGTAGTTGATGCTAGTTGGTTTATTTGGTGGAAGATCATATGTTCAGATCCGTAATGATATTCAATACCCCTCTGATCTTGAACATGAACATGCTTTGTGAGTAGTTACATTATTTCCTAAGGACATGAGAGAAGTCTTGTTATAAGTAATCATGTGAATTTGGTATTCGTTTGATATTTTGATGAGATGTACGTTGTCTTTCCTCTAGTGGTGTTATGTGCACGTCGACTACATGACACTTGACCATGATTTGGGACTAGGGGAAGGCATTGGGAAGTAATAAGTAGATGATGGGTTGCTAGAGTGATAGAAGCATAAACCCTAGTTTATGCGTTGCTTCGTAAGGGGCTGATTTGGATCCACATGTTTCATGATATGGTCAGATTTATCTTAATTCTTCTTTCGTAGTTGCGGATGCTTGCGAGAGAGGTTACTCATAACTAGGAGGCTTGTCAAAGTAAGGACAACACCCAAGCACCGGTCCACCCACATATAAAATTATCAAAGTAACGTACGCAAATCATATGAGCATGATGAAAACTAACTTGACACTAATTCCCATGTGTCCTGGGAGCACTTTGCATTATATAAGAGTTCGTCCAGGCTTATACTTTGCTAAAAAAAGGATTGGTCCACCTTGTTGCACCTTTGCAACACTTGTTCCTTGTTACCCGTTACGAATTATCTTATGACAAAACTATCTGTTACCGATAATTTCAGTGCCTGTAGAAAATACCTTGCTGAAAACCGCTTGCCATTTCCTTCTGCTCCTCGTTGGGTTCGACACTCTTACTTATAGAAAGGACTATAATTGATACCCTATACTTGTGGGTCATCAAGACTCTTTTCTAGCACCATTGCCGGGGAGTGAAGCGCCTTTGGTAAGTGGAATTCGGTAAGGAAACATTTATATTATGTGCTGAAATTTACTGTGACTTGTCACTATGGAAAATTATCCTTTGAGGGTCTTGTTCGGGGTATCTTCACCTCGAACGGAAGGGCAAATATTTTATCCTCAACCTATTACACCAGCTGAAAATATTTATTATGAAATTCCTTCAGGTATGATAGAGAAACTGCTAGCTAATCCTTATCTAGGATGGAACACTACATCATGATTTGCATCTAATCTATCTGGATGAAGTTTGTGGATTATTTGACCTTGCAGGTTTGACCGAGGATGAAGTCAAGAAAAAGGTCTTCCCTTTATCTTTGAAGGGAAAGGCATTGACATGGTATATGCTATGTGATGATATTGGAGCTTGGAATTACAACCGATTGAAAATGGAATTTCATCAGAAGTTTTATCATATGCATCTACTTCATCATGATCGGAATTATATATATATATATATATATATATATATATATAATTTTTGGCCTCGTGAAGGAGAAAGTATCGCTCAGGCTTGGGGGAGGCTTAAGTCAATGTTATATTCATGCCCCAATCATGAGCTCTCAAGAGAAATTGTAATTCATAATTTTTATGCTCGGCTTTCTCGTAATGATCAATCTATGCTCGATACTTCTTGTACTAGTTCTTCTATGATGAAGACTATTGAATTCAAATGGGGTCTCTTGGAAAGAACTAAACGCAACTCTGAAGATTGGGAGGTCGATAAGGTAAGGAGTCATGTATAAACCTTAAGTTTGATTGTGTTAAATCTTTTATGAATACCGATGCTTTTTGTAATTTTAGAACTAAATATGGACTTAACTATGAGATAGTAGCTTCTTTTGTGAATTGTTTTCTACTCATGTTGATCTTCCTAAGGAGAAGTGGTTTAAATATCATCCTCCCATTGAAGTCAAAATATTAGAACCCATTAAAGTTGAAGAAGAAACCATTACTTATAATGTTGATCCAGTTATTTCTAAGGCTTATATTGAGAACCACCTTTTCCTGTTTGGATAAAAGAACATGTTAATTCTTCACTTGTATTTCATAAGAGTTATACTAGAACACCTACACCCCCTGAACAAATTAAAGTTGAACCTAGTATTGCTATGGTTAAAGATCTCTTGGTCGATAATATTGATGGGCATGTTATTTATTTCTGTGATGAAGCTGCTAGAATTGCTAAACCTGATGATAAAGATAAACATAGACCTATTGTTGGCATGCCTGTTGTCTCTGTTAAAATAGGAGATCATTGTTATCATGGCTTTGTTGGGGAACGTAGTAATTTCAAACAAATTCCTACGCACATGCAAGATCATGGTGATGCATAGCAACGAGGAGAGAGAGTGAGTCCACGTACCCTCGTAGACCGAAAGTGGAAGTGTTAGCACAATGCGGTTAATGTAGTCATATGTATTCATGATCCGGTCGACCCAAGTACCGAACGTACGGCACCTCCGAGTTCAGCACACGTTCAGCTCGATGGCGTCCCACGAACTCCGATCCAGTAGAGCTTCACGGGAGAGTTCCGTCAGCACGACGGCGTGATGACGGTGATGATGTTGCTACCGATGCGGAGTTTCGCCTAAGCACCGCTACGATATGACTGAGGTGGAATATGGTGGAGGGGGGCACCGCACATTGCTGGGAGAGATCAACAGATCAACTTGTGTGTCTAGAGGTGCCTCCCTACCCCCGTATATAAAGGTGCAAGGGGGAAGGCAGCCGGCCAGGAGGAGGGCGCGCCAATGGGGGAGTCCTACTCCCACCGGGAGTAGGACTCCTCCTTTCCTTGTAGGAGTAGGAGAAGGGAAGGAAGGGAGAGAGGAGGAGAAGGAAAAAGGGGGCGCCTCCCCCCCACCCTCCTTGTCCAATTCGGACTAGAGGGGGAGGGGGCGCGCGGCTGCCCTGGCCGCCCCTCCTCTTCTCCCACTAAGGCCCATTAGGCCCAATATACTCCCTGGCGGGTTCCGGTAACCCCCCGGTACTCTGGTAAATGTCTGAAACCTCCCGAAACACTTCCGGTGTCCAAACATAGTCATCCAACATATCGATCTTTACATCTCGACCATTTCAAGACTCGTCATCATGTCCGTGATTATCTCCGAGACTCCGAACTACCTTCGGTACATCAAAACACAAAAACTCATAATACCGATCGTCACCGAACTTTAAGCGTGCGGACCCTACGGGTTTGAGAACTATGTAGACATGACTGAGACACATCTCCGGTCAATAACCAATAGCGGAACCTGGATGCTCATATTGGTTCCCACATATTCTACAAAGATCTTTATCGGTTAAACCGCATAACAACATACATTGTTCCCTTTGTCATCGGTATGTTACTTGCCCGAGATTCGAACGTCGGTATCTCAATACCTAGTTCAATCTCGTTAACGGCAAGTCTCTTTACTCGTTATGTAATGCACCATCCCGCAACTAACTCATTAGTCACATTGATTGCAAGGCATATAGTGATGTGCATTATCGAGAGGGCCCAGAGATACCTCTCCGACAATCGGAGTGACAAATCCTAATCTCGAAATACGCCAACTCAACAAGTACCTTCGGAGACACCTGTAGAGTACCTTTATAATCACCTAGTTACGTTGTGACGTTTGGTAGCACACAAAGTGTTCCTCCGGTAAACGGGAGTTGCATAATCTCATAGTCATAGGAACATGTACAAGTCATGAAGAAAGCAATAGCAACATACTAAACGATCAAGTGCTAAGCTAACGGAATGGGTCAAGTCAATCACATCATTCTCCTAATGATGTGATCCCGTTAATCAAATGACAGCTCATGTCTATGGTTAGGAAACTTAACCATCTTTGATTAACGAGCTAGTCAAGTAGAGGCATACTAGTCACACTATGTTTGTCTATGTATTCACACATGTATTATGTTTCCGGTTAATACAATTCTAGTATGAATAATAAACATTTATCATGATATGAGGAAATAAATAATAACTTTATCATTGCCTCTAGGGCATATTTCTTTCAGTCTCCCACTTGCACTAGAGTCAGTAATCTAGTTCACAGCACCATGTGATTTAACACCAATATTCACATCTGTATGTGATTAACACCCATAGTTCACATCGTCATGTGACCAACACCTGAAGGGTTTACTAGAGTTAATAATCTAGTTCACATCGCTATGTGATTAACACCCAAAGAGTACTAAGGTATGATCATGTTTTGCTCGTGAGAGAAGTTTAGTCAACGGGTCTGTCACATTCAGAGCTGTATGTATTTTGAAAATATTCTATGTCTACAATGCTCTACACGGAGCTACTGTAGCTAATTGCTCCCGCTTTCAATATGTATCCAGATTGAGACTTAGTCATCTGGATTGGCGTAAAAGCTTGCACCGATGTAACTCTCTACGACGAACTCTTTTATCACCTCCATAATCGAGAAACATTTCCTTAGTTCTTACTAAGGATATTCTTGACCGCTGTCTAGTGATCTACTCCTAGATCAAAATTGTACTCCCTTGCCAAACTCAGAGCAAGGTATACAATAGGTCTGGTACGCAGCATATCATACTTTATAGAACCTATGACTGAGGCATAGGGAATGACTTTTCATTCTCTTTCTATTTTCCGCCATGGTCGGGTTTTGAGTCTTACTCAATTTAACACCTTGCAACATAGGCAAGAACCCTTTCTTTGCTTGATGCCTTTTGAACTTCTTCAAAACTTCATCAATGTATGTGCTTCGTGAAAGTCCAATTAAGCGCCTTGATCTATCTCTATAGATCTTGATGCCCAATATATAAGCAACTTCACCGAGGTCTTTCATTGAAAAACTTTTATTCAAGTATCCTTTTGTGCTATCCAGAAATTCTATATCATTTCCAATCAACAATATGTCGTCCACATATAATATCAGAAATGCTACAGAGCTCCCACTCATTTTCTTGTAAATACAGGCTTCTCCAAAAGTTTGTATAAAACCATATGCCTTGATCATGCTATCAAAGCGTTTATTCGAACTCCGAGAGGCTTGCACCAGTCCATAAATGGATCACTAGAGCTTGCACACTTTGTTAGCACCTTTCGGATCGACAAAACCTTCTGGTTGCATAATATACAACTGTTCCTCTAGAAATCCATTCACGAATGCAGTTTTGACATCCATTTGCCAAATTTCATAATCATAAAATGCGGCACTTGCTAATATGATTCGGACAGACTTAAGCATCGCTATGGGTGAGAAAGTCTCATCATAGTCAACCCCTTGAACTTGTCAAAAACCTTTCACAACAAGTCGAGCTTTGTAGATAGTAACATTACCATCAGTGTCAGTCTTCTTCTTGAAGATCCATTTATTCTCGATGGCTTGCCGATCATCGGGCATGTCAACCAAAGTCCACACTTTGTTCTCATACATGGATCCCATCTCAGATTTCATGGCTTCAATCCATTTTGCAGAATCTGGGCTGATCATCGCTTCCTCATAGTTCGTAGGTTCATCATGGTTTAGTAACATTACTTCCCGAACAGGATTACCGCACCACTCTGGTCCTGACTGTACTTTGGAAGACTTACAAGGTTCTGTAGTAACTTAATCTGAAGTTTCATGATCATCATCATTAGCTTCCTCACTAATTGGTGTAAGAATCACTAGAACTGATTTCTGTGATTAACTACTTTCCAATTCAGGAGAAGGTACAATTACCTTATCAAGCTCTACTTTCCTCCCACTCACTTCTTTCGAGAGAAACTCCTCTAGAAAGGATCCATCTTAGCAACGAATATCTTGCCTTCGGATTTTGATAGAAGGTGTACCCAACAGTTTCCTTTGGGTATTCTATGAAGACGCACTTCCCTGATTTGGGATTGAGCTTATTAGGTTGAAGCTTTTCACATAAGCATCACAGCCCCAAACTTTAAGAAACGACAACTTTGGTTTCTTGCCAAACCACAATTCATAAGGCGTCATCTCACCAGATTTTGATGGTGCCCTATTATAATTGAATGCAGCTGTCTCTAATGCATAACCCCAAAACGATAGTGGTAAATCGGTAAGATACATCATAGATCGCACCATATCCAATAAAGTGTGGTTACGATGTTCAGACACACCATTACGTTGTAGTGTTCCGTGTGGCGTGAGCTGTGAAACTATTCCACATTGTTTTTAAATGAAGGCCAAACTCGTAACTCAAATATTCTCCTCTACGTTCAGATTATAGAAACTTTATTTTCTTGTTATGATGATTCTCCACTTCACTCTGAAATTGTTTGAACTTTTCAAATGTTTCAGACTTGTGCTTCATTAAGTAGATATACTCATATCTGCTCAAATCATCTGTGAAGGTCAGAAAATAACGATACCCACCACGAGCATCAACACTCATTGGACCGCATACATCGGTATGTATTATTTCGAACAAGTTAGTAGCTCGTTCCATTGTTCCGGAGAATGGAGTTTTAGTCATCTTGCCCAAAAGGCACGGTTCGCAAGCATAAAATGATTCATAACCAAGTGATTCCAAAAATCCATCTTTATTGAGTTTCTTCATGCGCTTTACACCGATATGACCCAAACGGCAGTGCCACAAATAAGTTGCACTATCATTATCAACTTTGCATCTTTTGGGATCAATATTATGAATATGTGTATCACTACGCTCGAGATCCAACAAACTATTTTCATTGGGTGTATGACCATCGAATGTTTTATTCATGTAAATAGAACAACAATTGTTCTTTGACTTTAAATGAATAACCATATTGAAATAAACATGATCAAATCATATTCATGCTCAACGCAAACGCCAAATAACATTTATTTAGGTTTAACACTAATAGCGAAAGTATAGGGAGTGTGCGATGATGATCATATCAATCTTGGAACCACTTCCAACATACATCGTCACTTCACACTCAACTAGTCTCTATTTATTATGTAACTCCTGTTTCGAGTTACTAATCTTAGCAACTGAACATGTATAAAATACCCAGGGGATACTATAAACACTAGTAAGGTACACATCAATAACCTGTATATCAAATATACTCTTGTTCACTTTGCCACCCTTCTTATCCACCAAATATTCAGGGCATTTATGCTTCCAGTGACCATTTCCTTTTGCACTAGAAGCACTCAGTTTCAGGCTTTGGTCCAGCTTTGGGCTTCTTCACGGGAGTGATAACTTGTTTTCCACTCTACTTGAAGTTCCCTTTCTTTCCCTTTACCCTTTTCTTGAAACGAGTGGTCTTGTCAATCATCAACACTTGATGCTCTTTCTTTGATTTCTACCTTCGTCAATTTCAGCATCACGAAGAGCTCGGGAATCGTTTCGTCATCCCTTGCATACTATAGTTCATCGCGGAGTTCCAGTAACTTGGTGATGATGACTAGAGAACTCTGTCAATCACTATCTTATCTGGAAGATTAACTCCTACTTGATTCAAGCGATTGTAGTATCCATAATTCTGTACATGCTCACTAGTTGAGCAATTCTCCTCCATCTTTTAGGCAAAGTACTTGTCAGTGGTCTCATACCTCTTGACACGGGCATGAGTCTGAAATACCAATTGCATCTCTTGGAACATCTCATATGCTCCGTGACGTTTCAAAAACATTTTCAGAAGTCCCGGTTCTAAGCCATAAAGCATGGTGCACAAAACTATCAAGTAGTTATCATATTGAGCTAGGCAAATGTTCATAATGTTTTTCATCTGCTCCTGCAATAGGTCTGTCACCTAGCGGTGCATCAAGGACATAATTCTTCTGTGCAGCAATGAGGATGCACCTCAGATCATGGACCCAGTCTGCATCATTGCTACTATCATCTTTCAACTTAGTTTTCTCTAGGAACACATATAAAACATAGGGAAGCAACAACGCGAGCTATTGATCTACAACATTAATTGCAAAATACTATCAGGACTAAGTTCATGATAAATTAAAGTTCAGTTAATCATATTACTTAAGAACTCCCACTTAGATAGACATCCCTCTAATCATCTAAGTGATCACGTGATCCAAATCAACTAAACCATGTCCGATCACCACGTGAGATGGAGTAGTTTTCAATGGTGAACATCACTATGTTGATCATATCTACTATATGATTCACGCTCGACCTTTCAGTCTCCAGTGTTCCGAGGCCATATCTGCATATGCTAGGCTCGTCAAGTTTAACCCGAGTATTCTGCGTGTGCAAAACTGGCTTGCACCCGTTGTAGATGAACGTTGAGCTTATCACACCCGATCATCACGTGGTGTCTCGGCACAATGAACTTTGGCAACGGTGCTGTCAGGACCCCGACTCGATGTCACATCGATCTAGCCGGTAACACCTCATATCACTTTGCGGCCTCACGCACGGTATCCCCACGGGTGTCGCCTTACCTTTGCCCGGGACCGTTTGCGCCTTTTGGCTCACGTATATGATAGTGTCGCTAGCATCCATATGATAAGGAGCCCGAGCTGACATGACTAGTCGTAAACCCAAAGTGGCACAGACTTACAGGGACAGGCATCCATGACCCAGCTTCGAACGTGTCGGTCATCAGCAAGTGGGTCCGGGCTGTAGCACTGGGCTAGCAGGACTCCGGTAAACCGGGCTGTAGCGGGCTAACAGGACTCCGGTTCTCAAAGCGTGACATTTCCCCGAAGGGACAGACACAGGAATGAAGAAGGACACATGCCGGCCAGCCTAAGTGTTCCAGAGCAGTAGCAAGCTACCATGGCTCAGCGGTAACACTAGGAGACATTTCCCGGTAAGAGAGGCTACTAAAGATAAACAACTAGATAGTCAGATCCCACACATACCAAGCATTTCAATCATACACACAATATCCTCGATATGTGCAAATACAACGAAGCATCAGAACATGACTCTACGACACAAGTACTTTATTTAAGGCTCAGGGAGCCATACATAACATACACAAAGGTACGGGTCTCACGACCCAACACTCAAGTCATACAGTCATACAAACCAGCAACGGAAGTACATTGTCTGGGTACAGACAACTAGTAAAATAAAAGAGGCTTGGAAAGCCTAGCTATACTACGTGGTCCTTCACAAGCTCAGGGTCACCACCTGGGCCTTTAGCCTACTCGTTGATGTCAACGTCTACATAGAACCCATCAGAAGGGGTTGCAGCGTCTTCTGTAAAAATGTAGATTATAGCAACATGAGTACAAAGGTACTCAGCAAGACTTACATCAGATCCTACATACATGCATATTATCAAGAAGGGTTGGTGGAGTTATTGCAGCAAGCCAGCTTTGACTCTTGGCTAGACTATCCTACGGTACCTCAACTTGAAATGGTTTTGCGCACACGAGTCCACTGCTCACCACTTCAATACACTACCGAGGATCCGCCTCCGCCTTCCTACGGAAGAGACATCCTCGGCACTCACACTTATCTTGAGGCTTTTAGTAGTTTCCATTTACTTGTCTATGAACTGTATAGGCAACCAAGTAGTCCTTTACCGCGGACGCGGCTATTCGAATAGATCATGTTAACCCTGCAGGGGTGTACTTCTTCATACACGCTCTCACCACTTACCGTCATTTACACGACATGTACTCGGCAACCTTCAAGCGGAAGCCCAACGTGGGTGTCGGCCACGACCTACCTAACCACCTAAGCCTCCAGTCCAGGTTTATCGCCTATTCAGGTTCCATCCGCAGGGAGTCCGGCCGAGGTTTCCCATACGGCCCCGAACGATGTGAAGAGGGTTCCCGAGATACCTAACGGGTATTCGGTACGCCCGGCCACGTACCTACCGCATCACAGCCCACCCCTACGGTCAGCGCTGTCCACGGCCTCCAGTAGACTACAAACTCCAGAAACTACTTGCAACTCCTGGACGGAGAACTAGGGTGAATAAGAAGCCGAGAGGGTCCATTGGTTTCGGGCCCAATGCATGGTAGTAGCTGTATCTTAAATCACACATACAGATCTCAGTGCTTAGGGTCGGCTTGAATGAAACAACCCACCATGTACTCCTACATGGCCTCTCATCGATACCTTTACCAAATCGTGTTCACCACACCACTCTCATTACCGACATAATCATTTCACTCTAGCCCATCACCCAGATGAACCAGACCTGACACGACTCTAAGCATAGCAGGCATAGCAAGGTAGGAACAACACATACATATGGCTCAATCAACTCCTACACATTCTAGTGGGTTTCATCTAGTTACTGTGGCAATGACAGGTCATGCAGAGGAAATGGGTTCAACTACCGTAGCACACAGCAGTTTGAAACGCGTTGTCTTAATGCAGTAAAAGAGAGCAGGAGCGAGAACATGGGATTGTATCGATATGATCAAATGGTTGGTTGCTTGCCTGATGGTTCGATGCACTGATACGGTTCTTCGTTAGGGTAATCACGGTACTCCTCGGAGGCAGAACCTGTCGCAAAGGACACCGATACACAACCATCACCAAACAATGTGCAACAATATGATGCATGCATGAAACATGGCAATATGAGTGGGTTGGGCTAATGCAACTAAAACCAGAAGGGTTTGAACAAATTTGAATCAAAGATTCAAATTTCAAACTCAAATATGGCCTTTTAAAGTGCTTTTCCTTGTTCTGCTTAAAACATCAATTTAACTTGTTTGATCATGCATGAAAATAGTACAGATGGATAGATTGGATTTTTCTGATCATTTTTCATATATAATTTGTCCAATTTGGAGTTACAGAATAAAAGTTATGAATTTTTGAAGTTTAAATAATATTCTGGAATTTCCTGTGTAAAAATAATTCCAGTAATTAAATTACTGCGTCAGCACTACATCATGATGACGTCAGTGGTCAACGGGCTGGTCCAGGTCAAACTGACCAGTGGGTCCCGCATGTCAGTATTCAATTAGTTTAACTAAATTAGATTTAAACTAACTGGATTAATTAACAAAGGGGGCCCCACATGTCATAGACCCAGGGGGTCAACCGGGGCCCACCCGTGGTCAAAGTCAGAGTCAAACACGCCGGCGTCTAGCCGCCGGCGAGCCCGACGCGGCGGCGAAAGTGCTTTTTGCCATTCCGGCAACCAAATGGACGGCGGAAGGCATCTACGTGTTGCTGAGGTTGAGCCGCGACTATTGGTGGTGGTGGTTGGGCTCGGGGTGGCCGGAGTTCGCGCCGACGGCGACTTTGGCGGCCGCCGGAGTTCGGTTGAAGACGAACTCGTGGCTAGAGTGTGCGGTGAGGTGCGGGGAGTGCATGGTTAGCCCCAACGCGGCGTGGTGAGTGCGATGGACAAGGTGAGGTGGCCGGAGGATGGCCGGGAGCACGTAGGCGAAGAGGTCCGCGACGGCGCGTGCGGGTGAGCTTAGTGTGCTCGCTGTGGTGCACGAGAGAGAGAAAGAGAGGAAGGGGAAGTTAGCCCAGCTCACTGCGGTCTTGATGGAAAGGACGGCGTGGTTGGGGACGAGCTGCTGCGGCGGCGACGGCGAAGGGGATCTCCGGCGATGGCGGTTCGGGCGAGGTTGGTGCGGCGGCTTCGGGGCACGCGAGCGCTCGGGGCTCGGCTAGCTCGAAGAAGTAGAGGACGGCGGAGCTTCTGGACACGGTGGCGCGGCGTGGAGACGACGGGGAGCACGGCTACGACGGTGGTGCGGCGACGGTGGCATCGGCCATGGCGTGGGAGCGCGAGGGAGAGGAACTGGGGGCGAATGGAGGTGTGCAGGGGGGTCGGGGCGCGACGTGGAGCTCGTCCAGGCCAGCAGGGCGGCGAGAGGGGGAAGCAGGGCGACGTGCAGCTGCGTGGCGAGCTGCGGTGCCGCCGCCGAGCACCTTGGCTGCCTGCCTGGCAAGCCAAGCAGCTCGCTGGAGCGGTGGCCGGGCTGGGCCGGCCAGGTGGGCTGGCTGGTGGGCCTGTGGTGGCGCCAGGTAAGTTTTCCCCTTTTTTTCTGTTTTCTGTTTTTATAATTTTCTGACATTTGTTTTGATTTAAATAATATATTAAATCATTTATTTACCTTATGCCAATTTTTGCAGGAGCTAGATATATTATTCCAGAGCTCCTTTATATTTGGCATAATATTTGGACATATATTAATATATATAACTAATATATTTCCAATGCAAATATTTATGCATTAATTCCAAATGCCCAAAATAAATACCTATGAGCTCTTAAAAATATTGGTTTGATTTTTATCTCTGTCCAATATTTTCAGAGAGCAACATGAGCATTTTCTTGGACCTTTTTGGAGAAATTTTTATTTGGATCATTTTCAGAAATGATTCTGAGGGTTTCACAATCCCCATTTCAATTTAAATGGAATTTTAAACATGATGCACACACTCTGATGCATGACTAGCTAGGGTGTGACAGGTGCATACTCAAGGAGAACACTTTTACCTTGAAATTTAGTGAGAGATCATCTTATAATGCCACCATCAATCAAAGCAAAATAAGATGCATAAATGATAAACATCACACACAATCAACATAAGTGATACGATATGGCCATCATCATCTTGTGCTTGTGATCTCCATCTCCGAAGCACCGTCATGATCACCATTGTCACCGGCGCGACACCTTTATCTCCATCGTAGCATCATTGTCATCTCACCAACTATTGGTTCTACGACTCTCGCTACCGCTTAGTGATAAAGTAAAGCAATTACAGGGCGATTGCATTGCATACAATAAAGCGGCAACCATATGGCTCCTACCAGTTGCCGATAACTCGGTTACAAAAACATGATCATCTCATACAATAAAATATAGCATCATGTCTTGACCATATCACATCACAGCATGCCCTGCCAAAACAAGTTAGACGTCCTCTACTTTGTTGTTGCAAGTTTTGCGTGGCTGCTACAGGCTGAGCAAGAACCGTTCTTACCTAAGCATCAAAACAACAGCGATATTTCGTCAAGTTAGTGTTGTTTTAACCTTCACAAGGACCGGGCGTACCACACTCGTTTAAACTAAAGTTGGAGAAACAGACGCACGCCAGCCACCTGTGTGCAAAGCATGTCGGTAGAACCAGCCTTGCGTAAGCGTACGCGTAATGTCGGTCCGGGCTGCTTCATCCAACAATACCGCCGAACCAAAGTATGACATGCTGGTAAGCAGTATGACTTGTATCGCCCACAACTCACTTGTGTTCTACTCGTGCATATAACATCTACGCATAAACCTGGCTCCGATACCACTGTTGGGGAATGTAGTAATTTCAAAAAAATCCTACGCACATGCAAGATCATGGTGATGCATAGCAACGAGCGGGGAGAGTGAGTCCACGTACCCTCGTAGACCGAAAGCGGAAGCATTAGCACAACGCGGTTGATGTAGTCGTACGTCTTCACGGTCCGACCGATCCAAGTACCAAACGTACGGCACCTCCGACTTCAGCACACATTCAGCTCGATGACGTCCCACGAACTCCGATCCAGCAGAGCTTCACGGGAGAATTCCGTCAGCACGACGGCGTGATGATGGTGATGATGTTGCTACCGATGCAGGGCTTCGCCTAAGCACCGCTACAGTATGACCGAGGTGGTATATGGTGGAGGGGGGCAGCACACATGGCTGGGAGAGATCAACAGATCAACTTGTGTGTCTAGAGGTGCCCCCCTACCCCCATATATAAAGGAGCAAGGGGGGAGGCGGCCGGGCAGGAGGAGGGCGCGCCAAGGGGGAGTCCTACTCCCACCGGGAGTAGGACTCCTCCTTTCCTTGTAGGAGTAGGAGAAAGGGAAGGGAGAGAGGAGGAGAAGGAAAAAGGGGGGCGCCCCCCTCCTTGTCCAATTCTGACTAGAGGAGGAGGGGGCGCACGGCTGCCCTGGCCGCCCCTCCTCTTCTCCCACTAAGGCCCATTAGGCCCAATATACTCCCCGGGGGGTTCTGGTAACCCCCCCCCCCGGTACTCCGGTAAATGTCTGAAACCTCCTGAAACACTTCTGGTGTCCAAACATAGTCGTCCAATATATCGATCTTTATGTCTCGACCATTTCAAGACTCCTCGTCATGTCCGTGAGCATATCCGACACTCCGAACTACCTTAGGTACATCAAAACACAAAAACTCATAATACCAATCGTCACCGAACTTTAAGCGTGCGAACCCTACGGGTTCGAGAACTATGTAGACATGACCGAGAAATGTCTCCGGTCAATAACCAATAGCGGAACCTGGATGCTCATATTGGTTCCCACATATTCTATGAAGATCTTTATCGGTCAAACCGCATAACAACATATGTTGTTCCCTTTGTCATCGGTATGTTACTTCCCCAAGATTCGATCGCCAGTATCTCAATACCTAGTTCAATCTCGTTACCGGCAAGTATCTCTACTTGTTATGTAATGCATCATCCCGCTACTAACTCATTAATCACATTGCTTGCAAGGCTTATAGTGATGTGCATTACCGAGAGGGCCCAGAGATACCTCTCCGGCAATCGGAGTGACAAATCGTAATCTCTAAAAACGCCAACTCAACAAGTACCTTCGGAGACACATGTATAACACCTTTATAATCACCCAGTTACATTGTGACATTTGGTAGCACACAAAGTGTTCCTCCGGTAAACAGGAGTTGCATAATCTCATAGTCATAGGAACATGTATAAGTCATGAAGAAAGCAATAGCAACATACTAAACGATCAAGTGCTAAGCTAACGGAATGGGTCAAGTCAATCACATCATTCTCCTAATGATGTGATCCCGTTAATCAAATGACACCTCATGTCTATGGTTAGGAAACTTAACCATCTTTGATTAACGAGCTAGTCAAGTAGAGGCATACTAGTGACACTATGTTTGTCTATGTATTCACACATGTATTATGTTTCCGGTTAATACAATTCTAGCATGAATAATAAACATTTATCATGATATGAGGAAATAAATAATAACTTTATTATTGCCTCTAGGGCATATTTCCTTCAGGCTTATGTGATTTGGGTGCTAGTGTGAGTGCAATTCCTTTTACTTTATATCAAGAAATTATGAATGCTATTGCACCTGCTGAAATAGAAGATATTGATGTTACTATTAAGCTTACTAATAGAGATACTATCTCGCCATTGGTGGGATCGTTAGAGATGTGGAAGTCTTGTGTGGGAAAATAAAATACCCTACTCATTTTCTAGTTCTGGGTTCCCCACAAGATGATTTTTGTCCCATTATATCTGGTAGAACTTTCTTGAACACTATTAATGCTAAAACAAATTGTGAGAAAGAAACTGTTAGCGTAAGTTTCAGGGATGTGTCTCATGAGTTTAATTTCTCCAAATTTCATAGACAACCTCATGATAAAGAATTGCCTAATAAGGATGAAATTATTGGTCTTGCTTCTATTGTTGTGCCTCCTACTAATCCCTTAGAACAATATTTGCTAGACCATGAAAATGACATGTTCATGAATGAAAGGAATGAAATAGATGAGATATTCTTTAAACAAATGCCTGTTTTGAAACACAATTTGCCTATTGAGACTCTTGGAGGTCCTCTACCACCCAAGAGTGATCCTGTGTTCAATCTTAAACTATTACGTGATACTTTGAAATATGCTTATCTCGATGAAAAGAAGATATATCCTGTTATTATTAGTGCTAACCTTTCAGAGCGTGAAGAAAAGAAATTATTGATAACTCTGAGAAAGCACCGTGCCGCTATTGGATATACTATTGATGGTCTTAAGGGAATTAGTCTTGTTTGCAAACATTGCACGGAAAACAAAAAAAATTCTACGCACACGCAAGATCTATCCATGGAGATGCATAGCAACGAGAAGGGAGAGTGTTTCTATGTACCCTCATAGACCGTAAGAGGAAGCGTTTGTTAACACGGTTGATGTAGTCGAAATTCTTCGCGCTCCAACCGATCGAGTACCGAACATACGACACTTCCACATTCAGCACACGTTTAGCTCGGTGACGTCCTCCGCCTTCTTGATCTAGCAAAATGGTGAGGTGGTGGATGAGTTCTGGCAGCATGACGGCGTGGTGACGGTGATGGTGAAGCTATCTCCGCAGGGCTTCGCCTAAGCACTACGGAAATATGACCGAGCATGTAAACGATGGAGGGGGCGCCGCACATGCTAAGCAGTTGTTGTGGTTATGTGTGGAGCCCCCCTCCCACATATATATAGGTGGGGTAGAGGGGAGAGGCCAAGAGGCACCCCAAGTAGGACCGAATCCTACTTGGGCTCCTGCCCTTGGCCGCGCCCCTTCCATATTTGCTTCTGGGAGAAAGGAAAGGGGGAGAGAAAGGAAGGGGGAGGCCGAATCCCCCCTTTCCTTTCCTCCCCTAGGCCGGCTGCCATGGGAGGGGCACACCAGACCCTTGTGGGCTGGTGTGCTCCCCTCTTTTGGCCCATATGGCCCATATACTTCCAGAGGGTGCCTGGAACCCCTTCAGGTGATCCGATAACTACCCTGGGCACACTGAAACTCTTTTGGAGTCCGAATATCATCGTGCTATATATCAATATTTACCTTTGGACCATTCTGGAGCTCCTCGTCATGTCTGTGATCTCATCCAGGACTCAGAACAACATTCGGTCACCAAATCATATAACTCATATAACACTATATCGTCAACGAACGTTAAGCGTGCGGACCCTACAGGTTTGAGAACTATGTAGACATGACCGAGACACCTCTCCGATCAATAACCAATAGCGGAACCTGGATGCCCAAATTGGCTCCTACATATTCTATGAAGATCTTTATTGGTCGAACTATTATGACAACATACATAATTCCCTTTGTCCATCGGTACGTTACTTGCCCGAGATTCGATCGTCGATATCT
This sequence comes from Triticum aestivum, assembly GCF_018294505.1. Taxonomy (NCBI): domain Eukaryota; kingdom Viridiplantae; phylum Streptophyta; class Magnoliopsida; order Poales; family Poaceae; genus Triticum; species Triticum aestivum. The sequence continues at coordinate 407,857,682 of NC_057810.1, read as the reverse complement.
TGATACCTTGTTCAATCTCGTTATCGGCAAGTCTCTTTTCTCGTTTTGTAATACATCATATCATAACTAACTCATTAGTCATTTGCTTGCAAGGCTTTTTATGATGTGTATTACCGATAGGGTCTAGAGATACCTCTCTGACACTCGGAGTGACAAATCCTAATCTCGGTCTATGCCAACTCAACAAACACCTTCAGAGATACCTGTAGAGCATCTTTATGATCACCCAGTTACATTGTGACATTTGATAGCACACAAGGTATTCCTCCGGTATCCGGGAGTTGCATAATCTCATAGTCGAAGGAATATGTATTTGACATTAAGAAAGCAATAGCAATAAACTGAACGATGAATATGCTAAGCTAACGAATGGGTCTTGTCCATCACATCACTCTCCTAATGATGTGATCCCGTTATCAAATGACAACACATGTCTATGGTTAGGAAACCTTAACCATCTTTGATCAACGAGCTAGTCTCGTAGAGGCTTACTAGGGACACGGTATTTGTTTATGTATTCACACATGTATTTAAGTTTCCAATCAATACATTTCTAGCATGAATAATAAACCTTTATCATGAATAAGGAAATATAAAATAACAACTTTGTTATTGCCTCTAGGGCATATTTCCTTCAGTCTCCCACTTGCACTAGATTCAATAATCTAGTTCACATCGCCATGTGATTAACACCCATAGTTCACATCGCTATGTGACCAACACTCAAAGAGTTTACTAGAGTCAATAATCTAGTTCACATCTCTATGTGATTAACACCCAAAGAGCACTAAGGTGTGACCATGTTTTGCTTGTGAGAGAAGTTTAGTCAACGGGTCTGCCATATTCAGATATGTATGTATTTTGCAAATTTCTATGTCTACAATGCTCTACATGGAGCTACTCTAGCAAATTTCTCCCACTTTCAATACGTATCCAGATTGAGACTCAGAGTCATCTGGATCGGTGTCAAAGCTTGCATTGATGTAACCCTTTACAACAAACTCTTTATCACCTCCATAACCGTGAAATATCTCCTTAGTCCTCTTAGTTAACCAAGGATAATTTTGACCGTTGTCCAGTGATCTACACCTGGATCACTACTATACCCCCTTGCAAAACTAATGGCAAGGCACACAAAAGGTATAGTACATAGCATGGCATACTTTATAGAACTTATGACTGATGCATAAGGAATGACTTTCATTCTCTCTCTATCTTCTGCCGTGGTCGGGCTTTGAGTTACTCGACTTCACACCTTGCAACACGGGCAAGAACCCTTTCTTTGACTTATCCATTTTGAACTTCTTCAAAAACATTGTCAATGTATGTGCTTTGTGAAAGTCATATTAGGTGTCTCGATCTATCACTATAGATCTTGATGCCTAATATATAAGTAGCTTCACCGAGGTTTTTGTGACGCCCCCGATTTAATCGTACACTAATCATACATGCAAACGTGTACGATCAAGATCAGGGAATCACGGGAAGATATCACAACACAACTCTAAAAATAAAATAAGTCATACAAGCATCATAATACAAGCTAGGGGCCTCAAGGGCTCGAATACAAGTGCTCGATCATAGACGAGTCAGCAGAAGCAACAATATCTGACTATAGACATAAGTTAAACAAGTTTGCCTTAAGAAGGCTAGCACAAACTAGGATACAGATCGAAAGAGGCGCAGGCCTCCTACCTGGGATCCTCCTAACTACTCCTGGTCGTCGTCAGCAGGCTGCACGTAGTAGTAGGCACCTCCAGCGCAGTAGGAGTCGTCGTCGACGGTGGCGTCTGGCTCCTAGACTCCATCATCTGGTTGCGACAACCAGAAAGAAAGGAAAGGGGGAAAAGGAGGGAGAAAGCAACCGTGAGTACTCATCCAAAGTACTCGCAAGCAAGGAGCTACACTACATATGCATGGGTATATGTGTAAAGGCCATATTAGTGGACTGACACTACTAGGAGAAGGCCTACTAATGGCGCACCGGTTTTGCCTACTAATGGCGCACTACCGGTGCGCCATTAGTATCACGCCACTAGTATTTTTTACTAATGGCGCACCACTGGTGCACCATTAGTATAGCCCATGGTGCGCCATTAGTATCTGGTATACTAATGGCGCACCACATAGAAGTGCACCATTAGTAACATTTTTTTTCAATTTTTTTTAAACAAATTTCTAATTATTTTTTTCAATTTTTTTTAAATGTTGTTTTTGTTTTTTTCTTAATCACTATGGCTTAATCTCGGGTCAATATGCTTAAACTTAGGTCAAATCACACTCCGTGGTCAAACTTCCCAAAAGGTCACCCATCCTCACACTACTCCAGCCCAAGCACGCTTAACTTTAGAGTTTTATCCAACCCCAGCAACAGCTCACTTCATAGGCACTTGTTGATATATCTAGCATATCAATCCTATTATACCTTGTTGATGTCTAGGACTTTGTTCATGTTCATGACTATGATGAAATTTTGAAAAATATTTCAAACCAATTTTTTTTCTATTACTAGTGGCGCACCACATCCATGGTGCGCCACTAGTAAGTTTGAAATTTTTTGAATTTTTTTCCCTCTAGATTTTGAAAGCCCCGTAACTTTTTTTCTGTTAGGTTTTTGGGGATTTTGAAAATGTTTAACGGGGATCCCCCTGTTAAATTCAAATGTAACTTTTCGAGTAGATGATTTTTCATATAAAAAAATTTTAATCCAAGTTCGTATGCAAAAGTTATGGCCATTTTACAAATTTCCAGAGAGATTTTGCAAATAAAGTCGAAATTCATATTTGTAAATTCTCCCAACAACTAAACCACATATCACATGGGAAACTTATTTTCTATTATTTGTTTGACATTTTTATATCATTTTCTTTTATTTTTTTAAAAATTGAAAAGGCGGTCCACGGGGGGGGGGGGGGGGGGTGCATTCGGGAACTTTTGGGCCAAGTTAGTAATGGCGCACCGTGGGGTGGTGCGCCATTACTAGTTAAACTAGTAATGGCGCACCACACCCACGGTGCGCCATTACTAGTTTTGAAAAGAAAAAAAGAAAAAAATGATTTTAAAAAAAAACTTAGTAATGGCGCACCAGTGGACAGTGCGCCATTACTAGTTAAAACTAGTAATGGCGCACTGTCCACAGGTGCGCCATTACTAACAAAATTATTTATTTATTTTTTCAAAACTACTAATGGCGCATGGTGGGTGTGGTGCGCCATTACTATGTCAACTAGTAATGGCGCACCACACCCACGGTGCGCCATTAGTAGTTTTGAAAAAATTAAAAAAAATTACTAATGGCGCACCGTGGGATGTGGTGCGCCATTAGTATTTGCACACTAATGGCGCACCAACACATGGTGCGCCATTAGTATTTAGTAATGGCGCACCACATGTACAGTGCGCCATTAGTGTCCATCCCATCTATAGCCCTTTTCCTAGTAGTGTGAACTGCAGAATGCCAGAATAAGAGGGGGATAACTAATCCTGTCGAAGACTACGCTTCTGGCAGCCTCCGTCTTGCAGCATGCAGAAGAGAGTAGACTAAAGTCCTCCAAGTAGCATCGCATAGCATAATCCTACCCGGCGATCCTCCCCTCGTCGCCCTGTGGAAAAGCGATCACCGGGTTGTCTATGGAACTTGTCTGGGTGTGTTTTATTAAGTTCCGGTTCTAGTTGTCATAAGGTCAAGGTACAACTCCGGGTCGTCCTTTTACCGAGGGACACGGCTATTCGAATAGATAAACTTCCCTGCAGGGGTGCACCACATAACCCAACACGCTCGATCCCATTTGGCCGGACACACTTTCCTGGGTCATGCCCGACCTCGGAAGATCAACACGTCGCAGCCCCACCTAGGCACAACAGAGAGGTCAGCACGCCGGTTTAAATCCTACGCGCGTAGGGGTCTGGGCCCATCGCCCATTGCACACCTGCATGTTGCGTACGCGGCCGGAAGCAGACCTAGCCCCCTTAATACAAGAGCAGGCTTACGGTCCAATCCGGCGTGCGCCGCTCAGTCGCTGACGTCACGAAGGCTTCGGCTGATACCACGACGTCGAGTGCCCATAACTGTTCCCGCGTAGTTGGTTAGTGCGTATAGGCGAGTGGCCAGACTCAGATCAAATACCAAGATCTCGTTAAGCGTGTTATTATGAGCCAACCGCGAACGCCGACCAGGGCCAGGCCCACCTATCTCCTAGGTGGTCTCAACCTGCCCTGCCGCTCCACCACAAAGTAACAGTCGGGGGCCGTCGGGAACCCAGGCCCACCTCTACCGGGATGGAGCCACCTGTCCTTCCAGCCCCCACATCGGAATCACTTGCGGGTACTCAACAAGCTGACTCGACTTTAGTAACCATCTGTATAGTATGTATGTATGTATAGTATATACCCGTGATCACCTCCCAAGTGATCACGGCCCGATAGTATAGCAAGGCAGACTGACAAGAATGTAGGGCCAATGATGATAAACTAGCATCCTATACTAAGCATTTAGGATTGCAGGTAAGGTATCAACAGATGTAGCAACAATGTCAGGCTATGCATCAGAATAGGATCAACGGAAAGCAGTAGCACGCTACACTACTCTAATGCAAGCAGTATAGAGGAGAATAGGCAATATCTGGTGATCAAGGGGGGGGCTTGCCTGGTTGCTTTCGCAAGAAGGAGAGGTTGTCAACTCCGTAGTCGTACTGGGTAGCAGCGGCGTCGGTCTCGTAGTCTATCAGAGAGAAGAGGGGGAAGAAACAATAAATACAGTGCAAACATAAGCAAGACGACGCAAGACATGACGAAGAGCGGTGCTAGGTGTGCCCTAATGCGGTAGTAGGTGATACCGGCGAAAGGGGGAAACATCCGGGAAAGTATCCCCGGTGTTTCGCGTTTTCGGACAGGTGAATCGGAGGGGGAAAGTTGCGTGTTCTCTATGCTAGGGATGTTTGGCGGATAAACGGGCTGCGTATTCGGATTCGTCTCATCATTCTAAGCAACTTTGATGTTGAAAATAATTTAATCCGAGTTACGAATTAAAAGATATGATTTTCTAAAGATTTTATTAATTTATGGAATTTAATTAATTATTTAATTTAATTCGAAATTAGATTTATGACATCAGCATGATGTCATGCTCACGTCAGCAGTCAACAGGGGTTGACAGGTCAACCTGACCAGTGGGTCCCACTGGTCAGTGACACATTTTAATTAACCAAATTAGTATTAATTAGGGGTGGGCCCCACTGTCATTGACTACTTAATTAACTAATTAACAGATCAGGTTAATTAGATAACTAATTTGTAATTAGTTTAGTTAGTTGTTTAATTTAATTAATCAAAATTAATTAAGTTAAATTATTAATTAATTAATTAATTTTATTTTTATTCTTAATTATGTTCTGGGGCGCGCCCCACATGTCATAGGGCCATAGGGGCCTAACGGGCGTGCGGGCGTGCGGGCTCACGGGCACGGCCACGAGCGCCCACCGGGGCGAGCCCAGGCGATGGCCTCGGGCGCGGCCAGTGGCGCGGCCGCCGGCGACAAGGAGGTGGCCAGGGGCGGCGAGGTAGCGGGACGGCACGCGCGTGGTCCCGGCGAGGTGCGGGCGCGGCAGCCGTCAGTGGGGAAGGCGGGAGCAGCGCACGAGGGCTGCGGGCGGAGCGGGACGGCGGCGTGGATGGCAACAGCTGTAGGTGGCACGAGCGGCGACGGGCGCGACGGGGCGCGCGGATAATGCGCGCGTGCGCGCGTGCTCACCGCGAGCACGAGCACCGGGCGGCGCGTGCACGACTGCGGGACGGCGCGAGGAGCAAGAGGAAGAGAGGCCGGGGGCCTCACCGCGGATCCATAGGGTCAAGGCAGCGGGGCTGGGGGAGGTCGACGGGGACGAGGCAGCGGAGAGGAGGCAGGCCGGTAGGGAGGAGGAAGCAGGTCGGCCAGGTGGCTCCGGCGACGTCATCGTGCGGCAAAGGCGAGGCGGCATCGGGCAGCGTCAGTGTTCGGGCGGCGAGCGGCGGCCTTCGGGGTCGAGGAGGTAACGAGGCGGTCCGGCGTGAAGGTGGCGTCCGCAAGGTGGTGGCGAGACGAGGCGGCGACGACGGAGGCTGGCGCGGCGGCGACCGCGGGGTCGGGCGCCGTGGGGGTTCCTTCCCCCGATCCCGATCTGGATCGGGGAGGGGAAGAGAGACATGGGGGAGGAGTGGGGGTGTGCGGTTGTGGGCTAGGGTTTCGGGGGTGTGGGTGGATAAGCGAGTGAGGGGAGTGGGTAGCCGGTTGGGCCAGGTGGGGTGGCCAGGTGGCCTGGTGGCCTGCTGGGCCAAGGCCCAGGGGGCCTTTCTTCTATTTTCTTTTTCTGTTTGCTTTTGTTTTGTTTATCTTTTTAATCATTCTTTTATGCTTTCTTTTAGTTCCTAGTTATTTTAGTTTTAATAAAATACCAAAATGGCACCTAAATTTATGTTACAAATTATGTCACAACCACAAAAGTTTCATCCCTGAATAATATAGTTTAGTATTTTACAAAATATAAAAGGCATTTAATTAATGGTTTTAGCTACTTATTTAATTAGTTTAGTGCATTTAAACATTTTATAAAGACTTGGTTTCTCCACCAATATATCATATGAATTATTTTTCACAATAAGAACATTTTAGTTTTGACTTTTGAAAACTTTAATTGTTTGACTTGTTCTTGAATTTGGATTTTGAATCAGTTTTGAACTAACGCGGGATTAGTAACAGTAACGGAGGAGACGTGGCATCATTAGCAGAGGTTCACTGTAGCTTAATTATCCGGGCGTCACAATTCTCCTCCACTACAAGAAATCTCGTCCCGAGATTTAAGAAGTAGAGAAGGGGGGAAGGTCTAGTTACGAAATTCTAACAGATGTTCTCGGTCTTGGTTGCTGTTCTCGAATAGGTCGATCCATTACATTGACGTCTTTATTTCTCTGCTTCAGGTCATCATGGTGAAGTCGTCCTTTTCTTCGGTAACTCCAACGTAGTTACGAATAGGTAAGGGGCAGCTCGGCTACGACAGAATGCTTATGAGGGAAACAATCTGGGGTTAACCCATGAAGGAGCATATGAGTACCTCTCGAGTTTGAACAAATAAAACACATCGAGAGTAAAGTTCGAAGGTACAATAAGAAGTTTCAAGCATCCAGGCAATCGTTCAATGCCTAGTCAGAAGCTGAAAGGGGTTTCAAAGCAACGGAATAATTATTGTGTCTGATGCCAGAATTGATGATCTCATCGGGAGGTGGCTCATGAATTACATATGAGTCCACGCAGGGGGGGGATAACTTTGGGAACAGGGGGTGTACAGGAGAGTCAGGTTTCGATCCTGTCGAACTGTGGGTTATGGGCCCACCATGTGGGTTAACGGTAGGAAGAGCGGTGACATCTTGGATGACCATGTAGGCAAGACGTGTCAGCGGATAGCCTGTCAGTTATGTCGGCAACAACGTCGGTACCAAGGGCGAGGGACGAAGAGAACCATCTTCCTGCTCGTGGAACGAGGCAGGCCAATAGGCAAAGTTCTCGTCCATCGGTGGTTACCAGAATGTCATCAACAATAGTAACAGGGTCTTACTGACAGAGTTTACATAAGCAGTGAATTATTACTACTTAGTTTATATAGATCACAAGAAAGGTCAAACAAACCAATGGAAAGGAAAAATGTGATTAAACACATATTTCAGGGGGTATATCCTTCCCAAAGACAAGCAGAGCATGATATCCATGATAGGATATAACATGGAAAACCCTTTTAGGAAAGGGGAGAGAAATATCATGACATTACCCATAAAACGGTGTTAGGATAAATGATAAAGAAAATTTAGCATTGTGCTTCAAATGCTCTTGTTGAAAATCGGAGTACCACAGACATGCTTCGAGATAGCATTGACATGGTCACTGGGTAAAGATCAGACTTTGGATACCCAAAGGACCATCAGGGACAACTTGTAGAATAAGTCTTACAATTTCCTCGTGGAAGAATGACTAACCTTGCCAAAAAGGAAACTATAACAATAGTTCCTCCAGCCAGGTGTGCTAGGCACGATATCACCTTACCAGGTCATATAAAGACCAATGTTATTACTCTTGGAAATATGTCCCAACCATCATATCTGACCGAGATTCAGACCTGATTGGTGTCAAGATACCTCAGACACGGGATGCCTGAGAAGAAAGGTGCAACACAAGTTGTCGAGATGATATTGTAATATTCTTGGGAATTGAACTATGGAAGTGAGTTCCGAAACAAGAGTTCATCATTAAACCAAGGAGAGGATAAGGAGGTGGCTGATGGACTCAGCGGCAACCCATCAAAAAATTTAGAAAGATGGATTTCCACAATTAAGTGAACAAGGAAATAACATTTGTCAAACCAAATGATATAAGGAAGTATGCTCGAGGAGAACATACACAATTAAACATTGGTTGAAAGGTGCGCCCGAAATATGGGTTGGGTTGCACAACCAATGTCAGAATGGTGATTCAATAATCAAGACTAAGAATGAACGGCCGACCATTAACTTCAAAGTAATAGGGTTGCTAGAAGTGCAGGATCCAAACAGTACCGTTCACTTGTTGGTACCCCGGTTGGAATCAACACGAGGAGCATGAAAGAATGGTGATGGTGAGAGGTATCACTATACCAAGAATTCTTAAGAGGTGGTGAAATTCCCACAACATTCTTGACATAAAAGGTGGTAATTCTCCAAGGTAAAGAAGAACAATGCTGGGTAGCAAGGAACTTAAGGTATAACACAAAACACGAACAAGTTTGTGTTGGAGGGAAGGCAATAAAGTGGCCGATGATAACACAACTCATCAAGGGCAAGGATGGTATTTCTCTTCATGAATCCGGTTGATATCCTGGAAGAGCTCATAAGGTTGATGATGATCACGACACATTTGTCGAGAGATTTCATGAAGATGTAATCAATCAGCGATGACATCAAGTCAAAGGAATGATGAAGCAAGAGGTTATTGGAACCACGGTTATGACACAACTCAAACTCAAGCTTGTTGTTTAAGGTGAAAGGGTATGACAAGGAAAATCGACGTAAGCTTAGCTATCGTCGCAAATTGGTGCTCCGAGAATAAGGACCAGGTAGCATAGTTAGAATCATCACGACAATGATATAGCCAAACAGGCTAGGAATGGCATGATCGGGTACAAACTTGTATTTATAGAAGCTTACTAAAGAGTTGTTGAACCATAGTGCGGACTCGGTTCAGTTATCGGTGTCTTTGAGTGTTTAATAACTCGAAGCCCGTGAAAAATTGTAATCAGTGAGAATGTAGTACTTGATGAAGAACTCATAAGAAGTTATGCAGTTCCAAGATAATCTCAAGATACCAGGGGGGTAATACTCGAGGGTAGAGCAGAGTAGATGGTGGACACATGAAATGGTCTGCTGAATACAAGTACTTAAACTTGCACGAGAAAAGGTATTTAAAGGAGGACATGGTCGGAACCACGATTGCAAAAGGCCAGATCCCAGATATAGGATGAACTTATACCAAGGGAATACTTAATTTAAGAGAAGCTTTCATGATAAGTTCTACATCGCGTCCATGGGCATGAACACAAAGTCCAAGGTCGACTCCCACTTCTCCAATGCATGACCAATCATTCACTGCTCTAGATAAAAATGATATTAGTTGTTGAAAGTTTTACCTGGTGCAATACCAGATAAGTATGACCCATGAAATCTTTCGGGTTCACACGGATTAGGGAACGCGTAGATTCAACCCACCAGGGCATCTTCGGAATATATACTACAAACTTCGATAGTAATTAACACAAGCTCGATAGTAGAGCATGGGTGACAAAACAAGAAGATACAATTTACTGAAGGCATTATGTATCAGGAAAAGAACTTCTCGAGGTTTTGTATACAAAGGACACTGTCCGATGATATTTCAACAAAGGATCCGACGGTCCATAGCAAAGCTGATGTGAGTATTGGCACACAACCAGAGGAAGAAACAATGCGAAGGCATTTGATTATAGAAGCAAATGGATACTTCAAAACTCAATGCAAATGAACTATGATTTCAAATTCAAGGGATCGGAAACAAACGCTCTAATTAAGGATGGGTAAACTGAATAGACTTAGGGGGTACAATCGATGACAATTTGATTGGTCGATAAGCAGATCATGTTCAAAATGACATCTCAGCCAGAAGGATAATTTTAAAAGAATCAACCGATGATTGTGCGCATTCGCACACATGTTGAATCAATAGGATCAAAATGACAGTGTCAAAAGATACTAGTGAATATTGCTAGTGATATGGGAGCATCCATAATGTAAGCATACAAGTATTTGCAGAGCAATAGTTTGAAGACGATGCTCAGAAGGTCGGATAGTATTTCAGAGTATCTTATGAAGCATACGAACAACTGGGGATGAAGGTATGAATGACAATTGTAGGTAGTTGGCCATAAGGGCATATCGGTGGTAGGAGATTGTAAAGTCGATGGGCACAAGGGTCTCAGAAAAACCTCAAAGAGTATCTTCGGAATCTTCTGGTGCAGCAAGCGATCATCTGGAGTGAGGGGCTCTCCGGGAGAAAGTATTTACGAGAACCTAGAGTCAGATTTAGTAAAATCATTTAACCTGAATAGAGGAGAGATTAGAGTCCTAGAGTATAGGTCGAGGAATAAAAGATCATAATACCACCCAATTGGCGATGTGGGCCCATGGGCCGCACAGCCAAGTTAGTAAAAGTTTTTGCAATGTCTAGACTCGACTTTGGCTAAGGAGTTGGGAAGGGGATTCCTACAGGTAGTCGGCTCTGATACCAACTTGTGACGCCCCCGATTTAATCGTACACTAATCATACACGCAAACGTGTACGATCAAGATCAGGGACTCACAGGAAGATATCACAACACAACTCTAAAAATAAAATAAGTCATACAAGCATCATAATACAAGCCAGGGGCCTCGAGGGCTCGAATACAAGTGCTCGATCATAGACGAGTCAGCGGAAGCAACAATATCTGAGTACAGACATAAGTTAAACAAGTTTGCCTTAAGAAGGCTAGCACAAACTGGGATACATATCGAAAGAGGCGCAGGCCTCCTACCTGGGATCCTCCTAACTACTCCTGGTTGTCGTCAGCAGGCTGCACGTAGTAGTAGGCACCTCCAGCGCAGTAGGAGTCGTCATCGACGGTGGCATCTGGCTCCTAGACTCCAGCATCTGGTTGCGACAACCAGAAAGAAAGGAAAGGGGGAAAAGGGGGGACAAAGCAACCGTGAGTACTCATCCAAAGTACTCGCAAGCAAGGAGCTACACTACATATGCATGGGTATATGTGTAAAGGCCATATTAGTGGACTGAACTGCAGAATGCCAGAATAAGAGGGGGATAAATAATCCTGTCGAAGACTACGCTTCTGGCAGCCTCCGTCTTCCAGCATGTAGAGAGAGTAGACTGAAGTCCTCCAAGTAGCATCGCATAGCATAATCCTACCCGGCGATCCTCCTCTCAACGCCCTATGGAAAAGCGATCACCGGGTTGTCTGTGGAACTTGTCTGGGTGTGTTTTATGAAGTATCTGGTTCTAGTTGTCATAAGGTCAAGGTACAACTCCGGGTCGTCCTTTTACTGAGGGACACGGCTATTCGAATAGATAAACTTCCCTGTAGGGGTGCTGTCAGGACCCCGATCCTAAGTCACACCGATCTAGCATGTAACACATCATATCACTTTGTGGCCTCACGCACGGTATTCCCACGGGTGCCACCTTACCTGGCCCGGGACCGTTTGCGCCTTTTGGCTCACGTATATGATAGTGTCGCTAGCATCCATATGACAAAGAACCAGGGCTGACATGGCTAGTCGTGAACCCAAAGTGGCACTAACTTACAGGGACAGGCATACATGACCCAGCAACGAACGTGTCGGTCATCAGCGAGTGAATCCAGGCTGTAGCACTGGGCTAGCAGGACTCCAGTGAACCGGGCTGTAGTGGGATAACAGGACTCCGGTATTCATCGCGTGACATTTCCCCGAAGGGACAGACACAGGAACGAAGAAGGACACATGCCGGCCAGCCTAAGTGTTCCGGAGCAGTAGCAAGCTACCATGGCTCAGTGGAAACACCAGGAGACATTTCCCGGTAAGAGAGGCTACTAAGGATAAACAACTAGATAGTCAGATCCCACACATACCAAGCATTTCAATAACATACACACAATATGCTCGATATGTGCAATACAACATGGCATCACAACATGACTCTACAACTCAAGTATTTAATCAATAGGCTCCGAGGAGTGAGATATTACAAACATGGGTCTCATGACCCAACAATCAGAGCATGCAAGTCAGAGCACATGCGGAAGCTTAACATGTCTGAGTACAGACATCTATAAATGAAAAAGGCTGAGAAGCCTGACTATCTACCAGATCCTGCCGAGGGCACAAGATCGTAGCTGAGGTAACAAGCTAAACATCGAAGTCCACGTGGAACTACTAGTGAGACTGAAGTCTCTCTGCAAAAACATAAATTAAGCAACGTGAGTACAAATGTACCCAGCAAGACTTACATTAGAACTAGCTACATATGCATCATTATCAACAAAGGGGATGGTGGGGTTTAACTGCAGCAAGCCAGCTTTGACTCGGTGGCTATTCTAAACTACGACTCCAAGCGACTCTTTTGAGGTGGCGCACACGAGTCCACATATTCACCATATCAATACACCACTATGGATCCGCTCCCGTCTCCCTACGAGAACGCCATCCATAGCACTCACGCTTATCTTGCGCATTTTAAAGTATCCACTTTCACTTGTCTATGAACTGATATAAGCAACCCAGAAGTCCTTTTCCGCGGACACGGCTATTCGAATAGATGATGTTAACCCTGCAGGGGTGTACCTCTTCATACATGTTTCCACCACTTAGCGTCTGCACACGACATGTGCTCGGCAGACTTCAAGCGAAAGCCGACGTGGGTGTAAACCACGACCTACCTAAACACTCAAGTCTCTAGTCCAGGTTTATCGCCTATTCGGGTTCCATCCATGAGGAGATCCGGCCGGAGTTTCGCTCACAGCCCCAAACGATGTGTGCAGGGTTCCCGAGATACCTAACGGGTATCCGGTACACCGTGCCATGTACCTACCGCATCACAGCCCACCCCTACGGTCAGCGCTGTTCACGGCCTCCAGTAAGCTACAAACACCAGAAACTACTTGCAACTCCTGGACAGAGGACTAGGGTGAATAAGAAGTCGAGCGGGGTCATATTTCAGGGCCCAATGTATGGTAGTAGCTGAATCATGGATCACAAACACAGAACTCAGTTCCTAAGGACGGCTTCAATGAGACAACCCACCATGTACTCCTACATGGCCTCTCACCGATACCTTTTACCAAATCGTGTTCACACACTTAGCTTACACACAGTAGGACATGTTCACACACCTCTGATTCATTCCCGATGAATCAGACCTGACTCATCTCTAAGCAGTAGCAGGCATGACAAACAAACATGAATGAGTAGGCACAACAGGGCTCAAGCAACTCCTACTCATACTAGTGGGTTTCATCTATTTACTGTGGCAATGACAGGTCATGCAGAGGATAAAGGGGTTCAGCTACCGCAACAATTAACAGATGAATCGTTGTTGTCCTAATGCAGTAAAAGAGAGCAGGAGCGAGAGAGTAGGATTGTATCGGAATGAACAAGGGGGTTTTGCTTGCCTGGCACTTCTGAAGATAATATAGCTCTTCATCGGTGTCATCGATCACATCGCCGGTACACGTCTATCGAGAGGGGACAATTACCGGCAAACAAGGAAGAACACAATCAATGCAATGCGACAATATGATGCATGAATGTGACATGGCAATATGATGTGATTTGTGCTAATGCAGCTAGCAACAAACTTAAATGAAGTAGGTTTGAACCCTAAGTTCAAATCCAAACTCCATATGTGAAATTCAAATGCCATTTATATGATTTGTGCTAAAGATCAGCTATAAGTTGTTCTAACATGCATGAAAATGGTACAGATGGATAGATTGGATTTTTCTGATCATTTTTCATATATAATTTATTTCATTCTGAGTTACGGTTGATTTTATATGATTTTTAGAAATTTTGGACATTTTCTGAAAATATTAAATCATTTAAGATTTATTTAAATTCCAGAAAGGAATTATTGCGTCAGCATGACGTTGGCATGACATCACAGGTCAACAGGGGCTGGTCCGGGTCAAACCTGACCAGTGGGGCCCACTGGTCAGTGACTCAGTTGGTTAACTGGGTTGATTAAGGTTAACTAATACTAACGAAAATGTCAGCAGGGCTAGGCCCACATGTCAGTGGCTTAATTAATTAACTAAATTAATTGGTGTTAACTAATCTAACACCTAAACTAACAGGGCAATTAGCACTAATTAAAATCCTACACTAATTCAGTCAAAGGCCGGACCCACATGTCAGTAGTCAACGGGGTCAACCCCTGGTCAGTAGGGTCAATCTCGCCGGTGTCTCGATGCCGGCGAGGCCCGGGACGGTGGCGGCCGTCGGAAACACGCTAGAGGGCACGGGCGAGGCCGTTCTTGGGCTCGTTGGAGAGCCCTTGCTCCCGCGCGTCGAACGGTGCGGGTGCTAGGTCGTGGGGAGGCCAGAGCTGACGACGGCGAGCTCCAAAGCGGCGGCCGGAGTTCGAGCAATGTCGGGGTGGCGTTACAGAGCACGGGAGGAGGCGTTGTGGGTGTCTACGGGTTCATGCGATCGTGCTGAGCACGATGGTGGGCTCAGGAACGAGCTGCGGTGGCTGTGGCCACGGTCACGCCATGGACGGCGGCGAGAAGCTCTCGGCCGCGGTGGGAGATGGGGCTAGGGGGCGAGAACGGAGGGGGCGAGCACAGGAGAAGCAGCGGAGGCTCACAGCGGATCCATTCGAGGCGGAGACGAGGCCGGGGACGGTCCGGAGCCGATGAATCGGGCGACGGCGACCGGCGGGTCCGAGGAGGGGAAAAACGTTGGGGCGGCGCTTCGAGGGCTTCTGGACGGGCGTGGCTCGGTGAGGTGGGTGGAGGACAGAGTGGCGGAGCTTGTGGGCTAGTCGGGGAAGCGAGGGAGGCCCGGTGGCCGTGGTGGCAGTGGACGGCAGCGACGAGCTCCGCTCGGTGGCTGCTGCGAGAAGCAGAGGAGGGGGGAGGAGCGAGGAGAGTGAGAGAGGGAGCCAGGGGCTGCGTGGCGATGCTAGAAGGGCCGTGGCGTCGCGGTGGAAGCAGGAGGTGGCCGAGGCAGCGTCGGCGCCCGTCAGCCACGCGCGCTGCCTACTGGCGCGGGGAAGACGACAGGGGGGGACGCCTGGTGGGCTGGGCCGCACCGGTGGGCTGCCAGCACAGGAGCTGGGCCGGTTGCTAGCGCCAGGTAAGTGCTCTCTGCTCTGTTTTATTGTTCTGTTTTCTTTTATTAATATCTTTTGCCATTGTTTTGAATTTAAACAAATTCAAACAATGCCAAAAACTCCTCTGAATATTTTTATTTTGCTAGATGGACTTTTCCAAAAGCTCATAAAATATTTCAGGGGTATTTGAAATTATATTCTAATTATATGAATATAATTCAAATTCAAATAGCTAATGATTTAATTTCAAAGTCCCAAAAATAAATCCTTAAAAATGTTCAATATTTTGGTTGGGACAAGAACCCTTGCCAAAAATTATCAAACATTTAAGAAGAGCATTTTGGAACAATGAATGAGATTTTAGGGTTTTTGCCCTTCTTTTATTTAAGTTTTTGAGGCTTCCAAATTTCCTCAGTTCAAGTTTCAAAATTTAAACATGATGCAAACACTAGGCAGCACCAGAAGCTAGGGATGTGACAACTCACCCCCACTAAACAGAATCTCGTCTCGAGATTCAAGCGTAGGGTAAGATGAAGGGGAAACGCAAACTAGTATAATCTTCACGATCCAGGGTGCACTTCAAATGAACGTTGATTCGTTCACCATCATTATCTTGATGTCTTGTTCCAAGAACTCCAACCAACATGACAACGAGAGGAGAAGGGAACTCTAGAAGGATCAATCTTCTCGAAGGTCGAACAACTCAGGATTAACTCTCGGAATGAGACATAGCAACATCTCTCGAGCTGAGAGACGAAGCACACATCCATAGGAATGGAGTGAAGCAGATGACGAAGGTTCACTAGGTAGACAACAATTTCACACTTAAAAAGGTGGTAAACGATTGTTAACGTAGCGAGGAGTTGAGTTGCCATGATACCACAACGAGACACCTTAGGAACCGTGACTCGTAGATATATCCCCTTAAGTGGCAAAAAGAATTACCTTTGATTCAGAGATCATTGAAACTTTTTAAACCAGCCTAAGGCAATTCTCGAGCGATCGTTTGGAGGGGGTCGGTAGGATGGCATACTCGGACTTGGACGATGTGGATTACCTTGTTGAAGACAACGCAATGGATTGTTCCCAGCTTGCACCGCCAATGTGCCATTCTACCATGGGTCTCTTCCGTTTCCGGTGATAAGCGAAAATCATCCATTGCGTTGTCTTCAACAAGGTAATCCACATCGTCCAAGTCCGAGTATGCCATCCTACCGACCCCCACCAAACGATCGCTCGAGAATTGCCTTTCTTTTATTTAAGTTTTTGAGGCTTCCAAATTTCCTCAGTTCAAGTTTCAAAATTTAAACATGATGCAAACACTAGGCAGCACCAGAAGCTAGTGATTTTACATATCACCCCCACTAAACAAGAATCTCGTCTCGAGATTCAAGCGTAGGGTAAGATGAAGGGGAAACGCAAACTAGTATAATCTTCACGATCCAGGGTGCACTTCAAATGAACGTTGATTCGTTCACCATCATTATCTTGATGTCTTGTTCCAAGAACTCCAACCAACATGACAACGAGAGGAGAAGGGAACTCTAGAAGGATCAATCTTCTCGAAGGTCGAACAACTCAGGATTAACTCTCGGAATGAGACATAGCAACATCTCTCGAGCTGAGAGACGAAGCACACATCCATAGGAATGGAGTGAAGCAGATGACGAAGGTTCACTAGGTAGACAACAATTTCACACTTAAAAAGGTGGTAAACGATTGTTAACGTAGCGAGGAGTTGAGTTGCCATGATACCACAACGAGACACCTTAGGAACCGTGACTCGTAGATATATCCCCTTAAGTGGCAAAAAGAATTACCTTTGATTCAGAGATCATTGAAACTTTTTAAACCAGCCTAAGGCAATTCTCGAGCGATCGTTTGGAGGGGGTCGGTAGGATGGCATACTCGGACTTGGACGATGTGGATTACCTTGTTGAAGACAACGCAATGGATTGTTCCCAGCTTGCACCGCCAATGTGCCATTCTACCATGGGTCTCTTCCGTTTCCGGTGATAAGCGAAAATCATCCATTGCGTTGTCTTCAACAAGGTAATCCACATCGTCCAAGTCCGAGTATGCCATCCTACCGACCCCCACCAAACGATCGCTCGAGAATTGCCTTTCTTTTATTTAAGTTTTTGAGGCTTCCAAATTTCCTCAGTTCAAGTTTCAAAATTTAAACATGATGCAAACACTAGGCAGCACCAGAAGCTAGGGATGTGACAACTCACCCCCACTAAACAAGAATCTCGTCTCGAGATTCAAGCGTAGGGTAAGATGAAGGGGAAACGCAAACTAGTATAATTCACGATCCAGGGTGCACTTCAAATGAACGTTGATTCGTTCACCATCATTATCTTGATGTCTTGTTCCAAGAACTCCAACCAACATGACAACGAGAGGAGAAGGGAACTCTAGAAGGATCAATCTTCTCGAAGGTCGAACAACTCAGGATTAACTCTCGGAATGAGACATAGCAACATCTCTCGAGCTGAGAGACGAAGCACACATCCATAGGAATGGAGTGAAGCAGATGATGAAGGTTCACTAGGTAGACAACAATTTCACACTTAAAAAGGTGGTAAACGATTGTTAACGTAGCGAGGAGTTGAGTTGCCATGATACCACAACGAGACACCTTAGGAACCGTGACTCGTAGATATATCCCCTTAAGTGGCAAAAAGAATTACCTTTGATTCAGAGATCATTGAAACTTTTTAAACCAGCCTAAGGCAATTCTCGAGCGATCGTTTGGAGGGGGTCGGTAGGATGGCATACTCGGACTTGGACGATGTGGATTACCTTGTTGAAGACAACACAATGGATGATTTTTGCTTATCACCGGAAACGGAAGAGACCCATGGTAGAATGGCACATTGGCGGTGCAAGCTGGGAACAATGAATGAGATTTTAGGGTTTTTGCCCTTCTTTTATTTAAGTTTTTGAGGCTTCCAAATTTCCTCAGTTCAAGTTTCAAAATTTAAACATGATGCAAACACTAGGCAGCACCAGAAGCTAGGGATGTGACAACTCACCCCCACTAAACAAGAATCTCGTCTCGAGATTCAAGCGTAGGGTAAGATGAAGGGGAAACGCAAACTAGTATAATCTTCACGATCCAGGGTGCACTTCAAATGAACGTTGATTCATTCACCATCATTATCTTGATGTCTTGTTCCAAGAACTCCAACCAACATGACAACGAGAGGAGAAGGGAACTCTAGAAGGATCAATCTTCTCGAAGGTCGAACAACTCAGGATTAACTCTCGGAATGAGACATAGCAACATCTCTCGAGCTGAGAGACGAAGCACACATCCATAGGAATGGAGTGAAGCAGATGACGAAGGTTCACTAGGTAGACAACAATTTCACACTTAAAAAGGTGGTAAACGATTGTTAACGTAGCGAGGAGTTGAGTTGCCATGATACCACAACGAGACACCTTAAGAACCGTGACTCGTAGATATATCCCCTTAAGTGGCAAAAAGAATTACCTTTGATTCAGAGATCATTGAAACTTTTTAAACCAGCCTAAGGCAATTCTCGAGCGATCGTTTGGAGGGGGTCGGTAGGATGGCATACTCGGACTTGGACGATGTGGATTACCTTGTTGAAGACAACGCAATGGATGATTTTTTGCTTATCACCGGAAACGGAAGAGACCCATGGTAGAATGGCACATTGGCAGTGCAAGCTGGGAACAAAATGCAAATGCTGGGAATGATTCTAGTAACTGGGGAAGAACCCAACAATAGAGAGTGAATTCACTGTTTGAAAAGGTCATAGCATTGCCGAGGAAACTGAGAGCACTATATAGTTAATACCGACGATCAAACCTAGCACTTGTGCGTGCTCTCAAGAACTTGAGCATTTCCATAATCATCAAGATTTTACCAATATCCGTGTCAAGGATCCTGGCAACACAACTTGCTACCATGATGAATGATGATGGATGATCTAGATGCAAAGGAAGATAACACTTTCTCAGATTTCACCCTTGGCGGGGCCAAGGAAATAAAATCTGGATGATCGACCGAGAGACATTTAGCACTCCGCTTCTAATGTTCTCCTTGATGTGCTAGCGTAATCCATAGACAATTATGGTTTGATATCTAGAACATCAAGTAAAAGGTCGGACTTCGGAAACACAAAAATCCATAAGGAACGACTAGGGAGTAAATCCTACGAAATCCTTATGGGGAGGTGGCCAACTTCTTCTATCAAGATACTACAATAATAGGTCTTCCGGCTGGGTGTGTTGGCCACGACATCCACCTTACCGGTTATCGAGGGACCAATATTATAGTTCTTGGGAAATGTTCCAACCATCATAACTGCCTGAGATTCAGATCTGGTTGGTGTCAGGATATTCCAGATTCATCGAGTCTAGGAAGAAAAATGAAAGTTTGCAACACAAATCGACGAGATGACATTGCGAGATTCTCGGGGAGTGAACTACGATAGCAAGCTCCAAAACATGAGCTGGTTCTGCCACACACATGTGAACATGTTGTCCCAGACAAACATGATCACATGGTAGTCTTACAATAAAACACTACCGAGTTCCGGTGGGGAACCATCATCGAGGATATCAAAGTCTTTATGCAAGTCCATGGATTAGATCCCAAGCATAGACTTCTTTTCCTTGCACAAGTCAATCAGTGGCTTAGTGTGCTAGGGACACATATAGAATGAAGGTTGCAAGCCTCCAGACTACAGAATACTTCGCACGTGTGCATGACTGATTTGGGATGATTCCAAAGGAAACAAAACAATCTTCCTCGAATTCATGGTGGCAACTTACATCAGATGCACATGAATTAGAGGAAGTCACTACTTTCATCCAAACATATGCTTCATGAACGAAACACGAAGAAATGCTTACACAAGTTTCCAACACTAGGTTGATGTTCAACATGATTCATGGGGGGAGACAAAATGCTATTGATGGGCTCAACAACAACTCATCGGAATTTGCATATCACTGGACTTCCACCATCATGTGAACACGGTGATAGCATTGGTCAGACCAAAGATGTAATGGTGTATGCTCGAGGGATCAACCACGAGTAAGACAACATTACGAGCATCGTTGGTACTGATTTGATTTGACGATAGCCCACACTCAAATCAAAGGATTGATAAGACAATAGGTCCAGCAACTGATCACAGGGACCAATCGATGAAGATATCATCTTTCTTAAACACACACTACACAAGAATATCCCTTTGGAACGAACTAAGTCAGGCAAGCTTTTATCTTCCAACTCTCCAAGTTGTTGTCTAGCTTAACCAACTAGCTCAGGGATATCTAACACCGATCTTGGAGAGAGGGTGGTTCACAAGAAACCAACTTGATCACGAGCTCAACATAGCGGTCAGGTGACAACCTGGTAATACTTCCGAGAAGATCTTCGGAAAATCATGAACCACCGGTATGTTACTAAGCTTGAGAACAATCTTGCTTTTCAGGGCAAGACGATATAATCAAACAAGCAAGGATTGACACTATCCTAACTCATTGATTGAAAAGTGCACCAGGAATAAGGACTAGGTAGCACGATCAATCTTAGAATGATGACTCAATAATCAGCACGCTAAGAATGAGGTTGTTGTCCATTTAACTACCAAGCAACGAAGTTGCTAGCAGTATTGATTTCACACATCACAATTCATTTGTCGGTATTCCGGTTGCATCAACACGAAGACCGAGGAATGACTAATGATGGTGAGAAGTATCACTACGTCAAAATTCATGAGAGTTGGTGCAGTTCTCATGACAATTCTGACATAAAGGGGGTAATACTCCAAGGTAGAACAGAACCAAAAGCTGGATTGGCATTTGATCTGCGGAATACAACTGCTTTGACCCAATCCTAGATATGGATGAGGTACTGGAGTTTGTTTCTCCAAGTCATTCAGGACAGAATGGCTTGACGGACCACAAGAGTAATAGGCATCGATAAACGAATGCACGCATACTCTTGACTATCAATTGATAGACGTGGGTCAGAATGCAACTAAAGAGAACAACTCAAAGGAACATATAATTTTCTGAGTTGTGGATGCATAGATTAGTATGTCGAGCGAGATCAACATTTCTTCCAGATAACCCATGCAGAGAGATAGGACTGGCAGAGTCATGATTTATGAATGGAGATCTCTTCAAGAATACTCTAATTGTGATCTTTTGATCCAATAAACATCTGCCATAAGCGGTTCATAGTATTTGGAAGAAGGAAATACCACGGACCTCGAGGACTATCGTAAAGGTTACTAATAACCTAAGGGAGCTAGCAATTACTATCAACATGAAGTAAGTAGGGTGAATCTCGGGTTCAAAACCCAGAAGTGAAATGCCTACTAACTAAGTGGCATCACGGGATGCTTACGAGAATGATGGCCAGAATCATGACACTGGGACACCAATCATGGCTAAATTACTAGATGATCCCCTAAGACACCTAGGGTCATAATACTAGCTCCAACATATATGTCAAGGCAATAAAGTACCTCAACTCACTGATTTGTGTGATTAATCTGACCAAAGGCACATCGGAAATAGGAGGAAGGGATTTGCAAATGCATCCGACTATTTAGAAACCTGGGATGACTCGGACAGCATAACGGCTGTAAATGCTCAAAAGATTGGAGACATGCTACAAAAATGGTGGCATAGCCACTCAGAAGCACAATATCAAGGTCTCGAGATCAATAATTAACATACAGAGGTAGAAACTGAACTGAGGCTTAATTCCAACAATTCTATAAGTCTACGGATTAGTAACACGTGATCCTGATAGAAAGAAGAGATAGCCTAGTTCTTAATCCCCGTAGGAAAGATAAGATGACTCAGATCAGAAGGGCATAAGGTATAAGGAGTAAAAAGAGCCTTACGTTCCATCCCACAATCAATTCCCTTATATAACTAACGAATTTCTAGACTCAACTTCGACCAGTTTGGCTTGGTAATCCTACAGGCAGTCAAGCTCTGATACCAACGCTGTCAGGACCCCGATCCTAAGTCACACCGATCTAGCATGTAACACATCATATCACTTTGTGGCCTCACGCACGGTATTCCCACGGGTGCCACCTTACCTGGCCCGGGACCGTTTGCGCCTTTTGGCTCACGTATATGATAGTGTCGCTAGCATCCATATGACAAAGAACCCGGGCTGACATGGCTAGTCGTGAACCCAAAGTGGCACTAACTTACAGGGACAGGCATACATGACCCAGCAACGAACGTGTCGGTCATCAGCGAGTGAATCCAGGCTGTAGCACTGGGCTAGCAGGACTCCGGTGAACCGGGCTGTAGCGGGCTAACAGGACTCCGGTATTCATCGCGTGACATTTCCCCGAAGGGACAGACACAGGAACGAAGAAGGACACATGCCGGCCAGCCTAAGTGTTCCGGAGCAGTAGCAAGCTACCATGGCTCAGTGGAAACACCAGGAGACATTTCCCAGTAAGAGAGGCTACTAACGATAAACAACTAGATAGTCAGATCCCACACATACCAAGCATTTCAATAACATACACACAATATGGTCGATATGTGCAATACAACATGGCATCACAACATGACTCTACAACTCAAGTATTTAATCAATAGGCTCCGAGGAGCGAGATATTACAAACATGGGTCTCATGACCCAACAATCAGAGCATACAAGTCAGAGCACATGCGTAAGCTTAACATGTCTGAGTACAGACATCTATAAATGAAAAAGGCTGAGAAGCCTGACTATCTACCAGATCCTGCCGAGGGCACAAGATCGTAGCTGAGGTAACAAGCTAAACATCGAAGTCCACGTGGAACTACTAGTGAGACTGAAGTCTCTCTGCAAAAACATAAATTAAGCAACGTGAGTACAAATGTACCCAGCAAGACTTACATCAGAACTAACTACATATGCATCATTATCAACAAAGGGGATGGTGGGGTTTAACTGCAGCAAGCCAGCTTTGACTCGGTGGCTATTCTAAACTACGACTACAAGCGACTCTTCTGAGGTGGCGCACACGAGTCCACATATTCACCATATCAATACACCACTATGGATCCGCTCCCGTCTCCCTACGAGAACGCCATCCATAGCACTCACGCTTATCTTGCGCATTTTAAAGTATCCACTTTCACTTGTCTATGAACTGATATAAGCAACCCAGAAGTCCTTTTCCGCGGACACGGCTATTCGAATAGGTGATGTTAACCCTGCAGGGGTGTACCTCTTCATACATGTTTCCACCACTTAGCGTCTGCACACGACATGTGCTCGGCAGACTTCAAGCGAAAGCCGACGTGGGTGTAGACCACGACCTACCTAAACACTCAAGTCTCTAGTCCAGGTTTATCGCCTATTCGGGTTCCATCCATGAGGAGATCCGGCCGGAGTTTCGCTCACAGCCCCAAACGATGTGTGCAGGGTTCCCGAGATACCTAACGGGTATCCGGTACACCGTGCCACGTACCTACCGCATCACAGCCCACCCCTACGGTCAGCACTGTTCACGGCCTCTAGTAAGCTACAAACACCAGAAACTACTTGCAACTCCTGGACAGAGGACTAGGGTGAATAAGAAGTCGAGCGGGGTCATATTTCAGGGCCCAATGTATGGTAGTAGCTGAATCATGGATCACAAACACAGAACTCAGTTCCTAAGGATTGCTTCAATGAGACAACCCACCATGTACTCCTACATGGCCTCTCACCGATTCCTTTTACCAAATCGTGTTCACACACTTAGCTTACACACAGTAGGACATGTTCACACACCTCTGATTCATTCCCGATGAATCAGACCTGACTCAACTCTAAGCAGTAGCAGGCATGACAAACAAACATGAATGAGTAGGCACAACAGGGCTCAAGCAACTCCTACTCATACTAGTGGGTTTCATCTATTTATTGTGGCAATGACAGGTCATGCAGAGGATAAAGGGGTTCAGCTACCGTAACAATTAATAGATGAATCGTTGTTGTCCTAATGCAGTAAAAGAGAGCAGGAGCGAGAGAGTAGGATTGTATCGGAATGAACAAGGGGGTTTTGCTTGCCTGGCACTTCTGAAGATAATATAGCTCTTCATCGGTGTCATCGATCACATCGCCGGTACACGTCTATCGAGAGGGGACAATTACCGGCAAACAAGGAAGAACACAATCAATGCAATGCGACAATATGATGCATGAATGTGACATGGCAATATGATGTGATTTGTGCTAATGCAGCTAGCAACAAACTTAAATGAAGTAGGTTTGAACCCTAAGTTCAAATCCAAACTCCATATGTGAAATTCAAATGCCATTTATATGATTTGTGCTAAACATCAGCTATAAGTTGTTCTAACATGCATGAAAATGGTACAGATGGATAGATTGGATTTTTCTTATCATTTTTCATATATAATTTATTTCATTCTGAGTTATGGTTGATTTTATATGATTTTTAGAAATTTTGGACATTTTCTGAAAATATTAAATCATTTAAGATTTATTTAAATTCCAGAAAGGAATTATTGCGTCAGCATGACGTTGGCATGACGTCACAGGTCAACAGGGGCTGGTCCGGGTCAAACCTGACCAGTGGGGCCCACTGGTCAGTGACTCAGTTGGTTAACTGGGTTGATTAAGGTTAACTAATACTAACGGAAATGTCAGCAGGGCTGGGCCCACATGTCAGTGGCTTAATTAATTAACTAAATTAATTGGTGTTAACTAATCTAACACCTAAACTAACAGGGCAATTAGCACTAATTAAAATCCTACACTAATTCAGTCAAAGGCCGGCCCCACATGTCAGTAGTCAACGGGGTCAAACCCCTGGTCAGTAGGGTCAATCCCGCCGGCGTCTCGACGCCGGCGAGGCCTGGGATGGTGGCGGCCATCGGAAACACGCTACAGGGCACGGGCGAGGCCGTGCTTGGGCTCGTTGGAGAGCCCTTGCTCCCGCGCGTCGAACGGTGCGGGTGCTGGGTCGTGGGGAGGCCAGAGCTGACGACGGCGAGCTCCAAAGCGGCGGCCGGAGTTCGGGCAATCTCGGGGTGGCGTTACAGAGCACGGGAGGAGGCGTTGTGGGTGTCTACGGGTTCATGCGATCGTGCTGAGCACGATGGTGGGCTCGGGAACGAGCTGCGGTGGTTGTGGCCACGGTCACGCTATGGCCGGCGGCGAGAAGCTCTTAGCTGCGGTGGGAGATGGGGCTAAGGGGCGAGAACGGAGGGGGCGAGCACAGGAGAAGCAGCGGAGGCTCACAGCGGATCCATTCGAGGCGGAGACGAGGCCGGGGATGGTCCACAGCCGACGAATCGGGCGACGGCGACCGGCGGGTCCGAGGAGGGGAAAAATGTCGGGGTGGCGCTTCGGGGGCTTCTGGAGGGGCGTGGCTCGGTGAGGTGGGTCGAGGACGGAGTGGCGGAGCTTGTGGGCTAGTCGGGGAAGCGAGGGAGGCCCGGTGGCCGTGGTGGCAGTGGACGGCGGCGACGAGCTCCGCTCGGTGGCTGCGTGCGAGAAGCAGAGGAGGGGGGAGGAGCGAGGAGAGTGAGAGAGGGAGCCAGGGGGCTGCGTGGCGATGCTAGAAGGGCCGTGGCGTCGCGGTGGAAGCAGGAGGTGGCCGGGGAAGCAGGAGGTGGCCGAGGCCGGTTGCTGGCGCCAGGTAAGTGCTCTCTGCTCTGTTTTATTATTCTGTTTTCTTTTATTAATATATTTTGCCATTGTTTTGAATTTAAACAAATTCAAACAATGCCAAAAACTCCTCTGAATATTTTTATTTTGCTAGATGGACTTTTCCAAAAGCTCATAAAATATTTCAGGGGTATTTGAAATTATATTCGAATTATATGAATATAATTCAAATTCAAATAGCTAATGATTTAAATTCAAAGTCCCAAAAATAAATCCTTAAAAATGTTCAATATTTTGGTTGGGACCAGAACCCTTGCCAAAAATTATCAAACATTTAAGAAGAGCATTTTGGAACAATGAATGAGATTTTAGGGTTTTTGCCCTTCTTTTATTTAAGTTTTTGAGGCTTCCAAATTTCCTCAGTTCAAGTTTCAAAATTTAAACATGATGCAAACACTAGGCAGCACCAGAAGCTAGGGATGTGACAGGTGCACCACATAACCCAACACGTTTGATCCCATTTGGCCGGACACACTTTCCTGGGTCATGCCCGACCTCGGAAGATCAACACGTCGCAGCCCCACCTAAGCACAACAGAGAGGTCAGCACGCCGGTCTAAATCCTACGCGCGTAGGGGTCTAGGCCCATCGCCCATTGCACACCTGCATGTTGCGTACGCGGCCGGAAGCAGACCTAGCCCCCTTAATACAAGAGCAGGCTTACGGTCCAATCCGGCGCGCGCCGCTCAGTCGCTGACGTCACGAAGGCTTCGGCTGATACCACGACGTCGAATGCCCATAACTGTTCCCGCGTAGTTGGTTAGTGCGCATAGGCGAGTGGCCAGACTCAGATCAAATATCAAGATCTCGTTAAGCGTGTTATTATGAAGCAACCGCGAACGCCGGCCAGGGCCAAGCCCACCTGTCTCATAGGTGGTCTCAACCTGCCCTGTCGCTCCGCCACAAAGTAATAGTCGGGGGCTGTCGGGAACCCAGGCCCACCTCTACCGGGATGGAGCCACCTGTCCTTCCAGCCCCCACATCGGAATCACTTGCGGGTACTCAACGAGCTGACCCGACTTTAGTAACCATCTGTATAGTATGTATGTATGTATAGTATATTCCCGTGATCACCTCCCAAGTGATCACGGCCCGATAGTATAGCACGGCAGACTGACAAGAATGTAGGGCCAATGATGATAAACTAGCATCCTATACTAAGCATTTAGGATTGCAGGTAAGGTATCAACAGATGTAGCAACAATGTCAGGCTATGCATCAGAATAGGATCAACGGAAAGCAGTAACATGCTACACTACTCTAATGCAAGAAGTATAGAGGAGAATAGGCGATATCTGGTGATCAAGGGGGGTGCCTTGCCTGGTTGCTTTGGCAAGAAGGAGAGGTCGTCAACTCCGTAGTCGTACTGGGTAGCAGCGGCGTCGGTCTCGTAGTCTACCGGAGAGAAGAGGGGGAAGACACAATAAATACAGTGCAAACACAAGCAAGACGACGCAAGACATGACAAAGAGCGGTGCTAGGTGTGCCCTAACGCGGTAGTAGGTGATACCGGCAAAAGGGGGAAACATCCGGGAAAGTATCCCCGGTATTTCACGTTTTCGGACAGGTGAATCTGAGGGGGAAAGTTGCGTGTTCCCTATGCTAGGGATGTTTGGCGGACGAACGGGCTGCGCATTCGGATTCGTATCGTCATTCTGAGCAACTTTCATGTTGAAAATAATTTAATCCGAGTTACGGATTAAAAGGTATAATTTTCTAAAGATTTTATTAATTTCTGGAATTTAATTTAATTCGAAATTGGATTTATGACATCAGCATGATGTCATGCTGTCGTCAGCAGTCAACAAGGGTTGACTGGTCAACCTGACTAGTGGGTCCCACTGGTCAGTGACACATTTTAATTAACCTAATTAGTATTAATTAGAGGTGGGCCCCACTGTCATTGACAACTTAATTAACTAATTAACAGATCAGGTTAATTAGGGAGCTAATGTGTAATTAGTTTAATTAGTTGTTTAATTTAATTAATCAAAATTAATTAAGTTAAATTATTAATTAATTTATTAATTTTAATTTTATTCTTAATTACGTTCTGGGGCGGGCCCCACATGTCATAGTGCCATAGGGGCCTAACGGACTTGCGGGCGTGCGGGCTCACGGGCGCGGCCACGAGCGCCCACCGGGGTGAGCCCACGCGATGGCCTCGGGCGCGGCCAGTGGCGCGGCCGCCGGCGACAATGAGGCAGCCAGGGGCGGCGAGGTAGCGGGACGTCACACGCGTGGTCCCGGCGAGGTGCGGGCGCGGCGGCCGTCAGCGGGGAAGGCGGAAGCAGCGCACGGGGCTGCGGGCGGAGCGGGATGGCGGCGTGGACGGCAACAGCTGCAGGTGGGACGAGCGGCGACGGGCGCGACGGGGCGCGCGGAGAACGCGCGGGTGCGCGCGTGCTCACCGCGGGCACGAGCACCAGGCGGCGCGTGCACGACTGCGGGACGGCGCGAGGAGCAAGAGGAAGAGAGGCCGGGGCCTCACCGCGGATCCGTAGGGTTAAGGCAGCGGGGCTCGGGGAGGTCGACGGGGACGAGGCGGCGGAGAGGAGGTAGGTCGTGCGGCGAGGGCGAGGCGGCATTGGGCAGCGTCAGTGTTCGGGCGGCGAGCGACGGCCTATGGGGTCGGGGAGGTGACGAGGCGATCCGGCGGGGAGGTGGCGTCCGCAAGGTGGTGGCGAGACGAGGCGGCAACGACGGAGGCTGGCGCGACGGCGACCGCGGGGTCGGGCGCCGTGGGGGTTCCTTCCCCCGATCCCGATCTGGATCGGGGAGGGGAAGAGAGACATGGGGGAGGAGTGGGGGTGTGCGGTTGTGGGCTAGGGTTTCGAGGGTGTGGGTGGATAAGCGAGTGAGGGGGGGAGTGGGTGGCCGGTTGGGCCAGGTGGGGCGGCCAGGTGGCCTGGTGGCCTGCTGGGCCAAGGCCCAGGGGGCCTTTCTTCTATTTTCTTTTTCTGTTTGCTTTTGTTTTGTTTATCTTTTTAATCATTCTTTTCTGCTTTCTTTTAGTTCCTAGTTATTTTAGTTTTAATAAAATACCAAAATGGCACCTAAATTTATGTTACAAATTATGTCACAACCACAAAAGTTTCATCCCTGAATAATATAGTTTAGTATTTTACAAAATATAAAAGGCATTTAATTAATGGTTTTAGCTACTAATTTAATTAGTTTAGTGCATTTAAACATTTTATAAAGACTTGGTTTCTCCACCAATATATCTTATGAATTATTTTTCACAATAAGAACATTTTAGTTTTGACTTTTGAAAACTTTAATTGTTTGACTTGTTCTTGAATTTGGATTTTGAATCAGTTTTGAACTAACGCGGGATTAGTAACAGTAACGGAGGTGACGTGGCATCATTAGCATAGGTTCACTGTAGCTTAATTATCCGGGCGTCACAGTTTTTCATTGAAAAATTCTTATTCAAGTATCCTTTTATGCTATCCAGAAATTCTATATCATTTCCAATAAACAATATGTCATCCACATATAAAATTAGAAATGCTATAGAGCTCCCACTCACTTTCTTGTAAATACAGACTTCACCATAAGTCTTTATAAAACCGTATGATTTGATCACCTCATCAAAGCATATATTCCAACTCCAAGATGCTTGCACCAGTCCATAGATGGATTGCAGGAGCTTGCACACTTTGTCAGCAACTTCAGGATTGACAAAACCTTCTGGTTGCATCATATACACTTCTTCTTTAAGAAATCCATTAAGGAATGCAGTTTTGACGTCCATTTGCCAGATTTCATAATAATAAAATGCAGCAATTGCTAACATGATTTGGACAGACTTAAGCATTATTACAGGTGAGAAAGTCTCATCATAGTCAACTTCTTGAACTTGTTGAAAACCTTTCACAACAAGTCGAGCTTTGTAGAGAGTAACATTACCATCAGTGTTAGTCTTCTTCTTGAAGATCCATTTATTTTCTATGGCTTGCCGATCATCGGGCAAGTCCACCAAAGTCCATACTTTGTTCTCATACATGGATCCTATCTCAGATTTCATGGCCTCAAGCCATTTATTGGAATCTGGGCTCATCATAGCTTCTTTATAGTTTGTAGGTTCGCCATGGTCTAGTAACATGACTTCTAGGACAGGATTACTGTACGACTCTGGTGCGGAACATGCTCTATTTGACCTATGAGGTCCAGTAGTAACTTGATCCGAAGTTTCATGATCATCATCATTAGCTTCCTCTCTAGCTGGTGTAGGCATCACGGCAATGGATTTCTCTGATGTGCTACTTTCCAATTCGAGAGAAGGTACAATTACCTCATCAAGTTCTACTTTCCTCCCACTCACTTTTTTCGAGAGAAACTCCTTCTCTAGAAAGGATCCATTCTTGGCAACAAAGATATTGCCTTCGGATCTGTGGTAGAAGGTGTACCCAATTATTTCCTTAGGGTATCCTATGAAGACGCACTTCTCCGATTTGGGTTCGAGCTTATCAGGATGAAGCCTTTTTACATAAGTGTCGCAACACCAAACTTCAAGAAACGACAGCTTAGGTTTCTTGCCAAACCACAGTTCATACAGTGTCGTCTCAACGGATATAGATGGTGCCCTATTTAACGTAAACTAGTAGAGTTTTTTTTTGACCCAACACCGTAGAACAAAATGTTCTACGGTAAATCAATTAAAGCAAAATATAGTACAAAAAGTTACAAATTCCAAAAGAATAAAGATTATAAGCTAGCCAATGCCTGCTCTAGGAATGGAACCCATGATTACAGATTATGATCTATCCACTGTGAAAAGCAAACTGCAAACTTTTGCTTGATCTTACGTCAAAGTAGCTTAAGATCATTCTTGAGGTGGTATCTCCAAGACTGAATTGAATGAGGAAGTGCTCTGAACACAAAGTTATTTCGCTGAATTCAAATGTTCCAACAACCCAAAATAAGGATTTCGACAGCAAATTGTTTTGGAAGGAGCTGCGTGGCCAAGATGGTGTCCTCATAAACAGAAGTTCCTCTTCGTCTGTTTGGAATCAGAGAGTTCTAGCAGTCTTGCGCAAAACTGCAATCCCACAATAAATGCATAGGAGTTTCTTCTGCTTGCTGATTACAGTTAGGGCAAAAGGTATCATCAAGGTGCATGCCTTTCCTTAGAAGAAGAGCCCTAGTGTTGATTCGACAGTGAGCTACCAACCAAAAATAGATTTTATGCTTTAGCCTGCTGGAGCTATCCCAAATGAGACTGAAAAACGGATGCTCCTCATGATTGTCCAGAAGCAAATTATAGATCAGAATTGAAGAGGGCCGGCCAGAAGCACCAATAATGTTCCACCTATCTTTAACTTGTGGGTCTAAGGTCGGAGCCAAAGAGGGGAGCTGGTTGAATTCTTCAAATGCTACTACAGAGAGAGGTAAATGGAACTGATCAATCCAATTTTCCTCCTGAAAGAAACTTAGTACCGATTGATCCTCATGAAGGGAAAAGGAGTGAAGGTGAGGGAGCAAAGATTGGAGCTGCTGTTCCAACCAAGTATCTGACCAACAGAGAATAGATTGTCCTGACCCAATGGAGCATTTGCTGATTTGTTTGAATCTCTCCAGGAGAGCAATATGAGACTTCCACCAGATCACTGTAGTAATATGAGACTTCCACCAGAGCCTTCAACTTTCCTTCTTGGCAGTTCACTGTGGTAATATTTCTCCCAGATCAAATTAATCCTAGGTATATCCTCCTTATTGAGAAATTTAAGCAGATTTTTCATTAGTAGTGCCTTGTTGTGAATAGAGATATCAAGTATTCCAAGTCCTCCTTGCTTTTTTGGCCTACAAACCTTGGACCAAGCAATAAGTGCAGTTCCTCTATCCTCCATACCAAATTTCCTCCAAAGGAAATTTCTCAAGTACTTGTTGATTTGCTGTAACACACCAACTGGGAGAGCTAGAGAGCTCATGAAGAAAATTGGCAGAGATACAAAAACTGATTTTATAAGCAAAAGCCTGCCATCATAAGATAACATAGTGGAGCAGCCAGAAAGCCTTCTTTTAATTCTTTGCATCATTGGGTTAAAATCTTCAATTTTTGGTTTTGTTGTGCCAAGAGGGAGACCTAAATAGGTGAAAGGAAAATGACCTTGCTGGCAACCCAAAACATTAAGCAAAGAGTGAAGCTGTGTGATTGGTACATTTAGTGGCACCAAGAAGGATTTCTCATAATTCACTCTCAGACCTGTGAAAGCAGAGTAATGAAGGAGGAGATTTTTGACTTGCTCAATTTGTCTCATATCAGCTGGCAGGACTAAGATGGTATCATCAGCAAACTGAATCACTGGGAAGTCAGGGCAAGCTTGACTAACAATAGGAGGAAGAATCAGCTGATTTTGCATAGCTTCATTGAGGGTGGATTGGAATAGGTCAGCAGCCAACACAAATAGCAAAGGAGAGACAGGGTCACCTTGTCTAACCCCTTGATTGCAATGAAAGAATTTTCCTGGCACCCCATTAAGCAACACTGAAGAAGTAACAGAGGAAAGGAGCATGGAGGTCCAATTCATCCATCTATCTCCAAAACCTCTTGCTTTGAGAATTGCAAGAATAGCTTGATGGTTCAGAAGATCAAAAGCCTTTTCAAAGTCTAGCTTGAGGAGAACAATGGGCAATTTAGACTGCTGACACTGATGTAAGTACTCATAAGCCCATCCTAGACAGTCATTAATGGTTCTGCTCTTAATAAATCCATACTGATTGACATGAACCAAATTGAGAATAACTGTCTGAAGTCTATTGGCCAGCAACTTGGAAATGATCTTGATGGAGCAATTGAGAAGTGAAATTGGTCTGAAATCATTTGCTCTAACAGGATTGTCCTTTTTGGGAATTAGAGTGATGAAGGAAGCATTGATACTTTGCAGAGAAATATTTCCATGATAGAAATCATTAATCAGCCTGTAGAAATCTTCAGCAATGATGCTCCAACAAGCTTTAATGAAATCTCCATTGAATCCATCAGGACCAGGTGCTTTATCAGAAGGAAGATCCTTGACCACAGAGTCAATTTCCTGTTTTGAGAAAGGAGCATCTAAATCTTCTAAACCATCAACTCTGTGAATAAGTCTTATTAGATTAAGATGGTCAGACATCTCACTTGAATTACCCAATCTTTCTTTGAAAGCTGACCAAAGAACTGCAGCCTTAGCATGATGCTCTGTTACTTCTACCCCCTGATCATTCATAAGAGTTTGAATGAAGTTATGCCTGTATTTGATGGTAGCTTTAGCCTGAAAGAATTTTGAATTCTCATCTCCAAACTTTACCCATCTAATTGTTGCTCTCTGTCTCCAGTAAATGCTTTGAAAAGACAACAACCTCAAGAGATGCTCTTTCAAGATTTCTCTGCCATTTTGTTCCATATCTGATAGTATTCTAAACTCCTCAAAATAATCCCACATCAAGATTACACTATTTGTGGCCTGAATGCTGAGTGCAAGGTTGGAAATGCCCTTACTCCAAAACTTTAGACTTTTCCTAAGCCTTTTAAACTTTGCAGTGATGAGTTTGGCAGAATTAGTGGCTTGAATGGGTTGGTGCCAGCTGGACTTTACTACTTCTTGGAAATCTGGAAGTTGAAGCCAAAAGTTCTCAAACCTGAATACTTTTGCTTTGGGGATAGAAGTACCAATTTGGATCACAAATGGGCAATGATCAGAAATAGGCTTGGCCAAGGGAAAGGACAAGGTATTTGGGTATTGAGAGGACCAGTTTTCAGATGTGAATACCCAATCAATTTTTTCTAACAAAGGTGCTTGCTGCATGTTACTCCAAGTAAAACTTCTTCCCTTCAAAGGAATTTCTACCAAAGCTAATTGACTGATTGCAGCATTGAAATCCATCATATTGTTTATATTCCCAACACCATCATTTCTATTGGAAGGATATCTAATATAATTAAAATCCCCAGAAATCAGCCAGTTTGTTTCCACAGGCATCTGAATGTTTTTGAACCAGTCCAGAAATAAATGTCTCCCTTCCTCATCACAGGGACCATAAATATTAGTTAGGATCCATGATTCTCCTGTGTGCACTGAAATAAACCTCATTGAAAGAGAGAAATCATTTTTAAACAGACATTCTCCTTGAAACATAGCATCACTCCAAGCCACAAGCAGACCCCAGAAGCCCCTATAGAGGGTGAGAACTCAAATTTATTGATTCTTTTTGGGGCAAATTTTCTTAAATAAGAGATGTTAAAAACTTCTCTTTTGGTTTCTTGCAGACAGATAACTGAGCACTGTGATTCTTCAATTTTATTAGAAATTGCAAGCCACTTATCACTGGAGTTTATACCTCTCACATTCCAGTTTAAAATATTCCAGGATCTATTCATTGCAGAAACACGCAGGCATACATCAGGAACCACCACTGTGCAGGAATTTTTAAAATGGTCCAAAGACTCAAACTAAGACAGGCCCACAGATTGAAGGTTCTCATAAAAGTCCAGGGAACAGAGATTGAATTTATTACAGTAAAGATGAACTGAAATTTCAGTAGCAAGGACCCTAGACAAAAGGACCTAATTTGATCCAAAAGAAGGGCAGCTTCAAGAACTCCCCACAGTGCTTCCCAAGGCTTCAGTCCTTCCATGCTGATGGCTTCCCCCCTCTTTTAACTTTCTTCTGCAAGAGGATTTCTTCAGAGCAAGCCTTAGGGTCCACCTTGCAGTAAGAAGAGTTCAGATTCTTTATTATTTTTGAATTGCAGACGAGAGGCTTAGCAGTACAAGCCAAATAGTTACTATCATGACATGTTTTCTTCCTATATCCCTTGTTTAAGTGTTGCAATCTCTCACTTCTTCTTACCTCAGATTCCACAATAGGCAACCTGTCCTTCCTTTTTCCCTTAACAGCAGCAGGACTGGAGAAGCTGACCACCTCAGCAGGTAAAGGTTGCATATCCTCCAAGCTAGGAGCCTGCAACTGAGAGCAAGAAGGAGCCATAGTTACAGGGCAAGAAGGAGGAATGAAGAAGGTGAGATGTTGAGATTTCTGAAACTCTTGACAAATAATAGCCCACATAGGAGACAACAAGAACATCTTGGCCCACTCAAATTTATCAGGAGTCAAAAGGGCATAACAAATGAAATCCACCCAGTCATAAGGTACCTGAACTTTAGTGAGGCCTTCAGCACTAACAGAGAAATGCTTCTCCCAGGCAGATAAACAAGCCACAGATTGACTACCAGAATCTGCAACAGTATCATCAATAGATAAATATTTCCCTTTGATAGAAAACCCTGGTGGTGCTGAGGAATGAGAGTTAGAAGAGCATGTAACAGCCCTACATTCAGAGTCAGGCTTGGGAGAACCAACAGAAGAACAGTCAAGAATTTCAATTTCCTCATCAACAAAAGAGCTCTGGTCATCTTCCCTAAGCTGAGCTGCCAAAATTTCTGCATGAGAAGCTGACTGAATAACTGGGTCCTCTCCTTCATCAAGATTTAAGTTAAATAAGGAGCCATCCTCCTCATCAGAGAACAAGTTATCCTCCAACTGAGAGATTTCCAAAGGAGCATTCACATGAGATTCAATGATTGCAGGTGAAGGAGGCAGCTCTTGATTTAAATCAAGTTGAACATTTAATGGTGGCTCTATTTCTGGCAAAATAGGATAGAACTCTAGAGGAGCCGCAATGACAGGCATAGCAGGCTCAGGCTGGGGAAAGTTCAGCTTGTCCACTATCATGGGCCCAAGGGCCAAGTTGAGGTCAGGGAGATCCACATGGGCCTGGCCCAAATTGTTTAAAAAACCATTTCCCTCCAAGACAGGCTGAGCATTGGCCTCTTGCATATCAATCTCCACCCCATTTGATCCCACAAAAATAGTGAGATCACTATGAATGTCCATATCATGGAGAGCCACTTGCAACTGTTCTTCCAAAGGCTGAAACAGATCAGCTAGCTCCACAAATTCTCCCTCTTCAATTTCCTGATCAATGAGGTCATCATCTTCAGCAGGCATTGCCCAGTGCCCCCATCCAGGGAGATCCTCATCCTCATCTTCAGGTTCCTCATCAGCTGCCTGAATCTGCATTGCCTGCTGATGGAAATTTTGTGGGTCTCCTCCCATGATATCTTGAACTTGGTGCTGTTGGATGGGCCCAACAAAGTGATTCAGTTGATTGGGGTGAAAAAAATTGTTGACTGGCTGTGGATGAGGATTTCCATCCACAGGAATAGGGTCTTCTTCTGGAGGTCCAGCACCCAGCAGATCTTGTTAGAGAATAATCACAGGCACAGACCAGGACTCTGCATTTGGATCATCAGATTCTCCAACCACAATACTAACAGGAACATCGCTTAAGTTTTCAACCCTAATCTTAACCATGAGTGCAGCTCTGGTACTTCTGGCTCTGTCCCATAGCAGTAATTTGCCAAAACTCCTTACTGCATCCGCCAGCTCAAGCATCTCTCGTTTATCAAAAGGAAATCCCACTAACAGAGCCCAAACATCCCTGTCAAGATGCAAACTTCTCCAGTTGATGCCCTGGTTATGCCTCTGAAAGATGATATGTACATCTCCATGGACATGCGGGCTTTGCAGAACCAGAGCATCACGGTCGAAAGGGGAGTTTAATCTGACATAAGCTTGACCGGAAGGGCATTGACAAATCTCTTGAAACCCTAGATGCTTGACTTGCGTAATGAACTCACCAATGATTTGACGAACATTTGGGAAGTGAACCTGCTGGTTGGGCATTGGTACAATGGTGGCGATTGCCCAGTCTTCATGGCGTGGCAGAGAAGGGCTCGAAATAACCCTGACTCCCGCTGGTCTTCCTTCCACCTGGATTGCTTGATGATGCGGAGGAAGAAAAGGGGCCGGATTGAATGGGAAGTTGGCCATGTCGCGCGGGACCAGCTCTTCGCCCTGCTCTGAAGAAAGCAAGAGCCTGCTAGCTGTGAGCGGGGGCGGCGGAGGCAGAGACGCAGAGCGAGCAGGGAGCGACACAGTAGCAGGTGGAATGGTTGGTGAGGGTCTGGAAGGAGCTTGATTGCCGGTATTCTCCAAAACTGGCCTCGATTGTTGCCCCTGAATCGCACCATTAACGGGTGTAGCAGAGGTAGGAGCAGATACTGAGGCAGTCAATTGATTTGACAATGCGAGAGAGCGGAAGGCCGAACGACAGTCACTGGAAATGTGGCCCCACCTTTTGCAATTATGACACCGGATTTTATTTTTGCAGCCCGCGCGCTTGTGGCCCGATAGCAAGCAACGGACACAGAAGAGCTTTGGTTGGGCCTCACCATCCAAATGGGCCGCACCAGATCCCACAGAAGCCCTTGGGGCAGTTTGAATTTCCTGAATTGCCGCCTCATTATTGCCCACTGCTGGAAATTGAAGACGATCAAACACCGTAGTAACTGCTACCGAAGATTGAGCGGGGCGAGATCGCCGTGCCTGAGCAGGAACTGAAGATTGCTGGAAAAATCTCGGCGCTCGAACTGCATCAGCAAAAGAATTCCCATTGCGAGATCGCGAGACTAGAGTCCAACCATTGTCTTGATTCGGATCGGAGATAGAACGAAACTTCGGACCATTAGCACCCCACAGAAGAAAACCAAGATTGGATTCCGGCAAAGAAATATTTCCTCCATTGTATATCGCAAATCCAACATTGATCGAAGAAACCGAGAATTTGTATAGGTGATCACGTAGCTTGCAAACTTTGAATAGAGAAGCACGACCCCCAAAACATGAAAGAAGGATAGTACCGACGGACTCCTCAGTGAGTCTGATCTTCGATCTGGTGAATTCTGCAACCAAAAAGAATTCCTTTTGCCCATTCTCGGCGGTGAAGTTGACCGGAAGATGAAGGGAGGATAGGATACGATCTTCAAAGGCGTGCCCCCATTCAAAACGAAGATCAGACAGAGACATGGCGGCCGAAGAGGGCGGTGGTGGAGAACAGACAGAAATCAAGGAAGGAAGAGCTAGATGGTGGCCGCCGCAGCCAGAGTGACGTACAGCGGGAGATACAGGCAGTGGCCGCCGTGGCCGGAGTGATCAACGGCGGGAGGTTCAGGCGGTGGCCGCCGCGGCCGGATTGGCCAGCGGCAGGGCTAGGTGCGCGGAGGGGCTAGGTGCACGGAGCGGCTCTGACCCGCTTTCCTACACATGCGCCCTAATTAGCTGAGCCAATCAGTCTGCCTCGCCTCACAACCCTTTTTATTCCAGAAATTTTTGCCTAGGCCTGTTTAAATCCGCTTCCACCTGGAATCGAACCCAGGACCTGGGGTGCTACTCAGGTCGCTGCAAGCACTAGGCTGCAGGCCTGTTTGCGGTGACGCACACATTGGTTAGTCAGGTTGTTATTACTATATATTAAATTATCTTACAACATGCATAATAAAACAAAAGTAAAAAAAGTAGTACTGGCTAATGCGATGAGTATAAAGAGTTGTGCATGACAACAGTAACAGATTATTAGATTGGTTAATCATATTACGAGCACCCATGGATGCCAGTAACTACATTACCGCGATTATTAATTATATTACGAGCACACGTCAGAGTGAGGAGTTGTACAGCAGCCAGTAACTATATTACCAAAAACAATAAATCCTTTTTGGAGACTGCATCATCATATGGAACCAGCCAAACCTGTGTGTGGTTGGACTGCATACCATCCAAGTCACCGACTAAGTCAAAACTTGCTAGTAAATTGAATTAGAGGGATGCGAGCAATGTTGCGTGAGCGTACGGCTAAAAATGGCTTAACATGCAATAGTAAAAAGTAGTAGGTAGCAATAGTAAAAGCAGACTCATTATTACGTGGTAGTCTTGATTTTAGTTAAAAGGAATCTGTCCTTGTTATATCAAAAGCCTCTTTTATGGTAACGTACACTTATGGTTTAAGAGCAGTTTTCAAAAAAACCGTTTTTCTCAAAACCGAAAACGCGAATCGGATTTTGGACTCAATTTTCAAATGGTTTGTCAAAATTGAGAAAAGAAGATGGCGTTGGAAAGCTGGTGAAAATCCGCATCTTCCATATATTTATTGTTTTTTCTAAATCTATACGATTTAAAAGCAATTTGTAAAACGGTGAAATTCTGGGCGGAACGTATTTTCGTGATTTTTTGCGAACAGTTTGTCAGATTGATGCAAATGATACGGTGTTAGAAAGTTATGGAAAATGCACAACTTTTTCGTATTGAAATAATTTTCTAATTCCTTACGGTTTAAAAACGAATTCGAATACGGTCAAATTTGATTTCGAGCATGGTTTTTTTTAAGTTTGTCCAAATGAGGCAAATAATATACGGTTTGAAAGATATCGAAAATACAAAACATAGTCATGTTGAACGTTTTCTCAAATTCGCAACCGTTGAAGAGTAATTTGCATTACGGTGAGACCCATCGTGTTGTTTTTCCGTCAGAAAAAACAGAGTACTTGCACTGATCTACGTGTGCGTTTGTACTGATGTATTCATCGGAGAGTAATTTCGAAAGGTTCCGAAAAAAGTTTACTTGAACTGATGTTTGCATGGGTTTGTACTAAGCGTGTTTTCACTAACTAGACTTTGCTATGTTTTGGGTAATATTTTTGCTCATAAGATTTCAACGGTTTATTGTATCATCGCCCCTGTGCTTGCTGGTTTATCATCGAACTGAATGATAGTTTTTTAGAAAAGAAAATGTTTTTTTTTGAACTAAACATTTTTTTACAATGATGTTCTGGACTTCTCTTTTTTTACGACTTGTACTTTTCCCATTTGAATTGCATGGGGTTTCTTTTTGCTTGAACGTTTACAAGTTGAATTTCTGTCATTTCTTTTATTCCGAACAGACCACCATTTTTAACTTGTATTGATCAATATTTTTAATTCAGCCATTTTTCCTTGGTAGAATGGACCACCATTTTTGTTTGTACGGATCAGTTGTAGAACTTGGACGTCAACATCACAGAATTACACTTTGGATGGATCACCTTCTCTCATCTGGACTGACCACAAAACTTGCATTAGGAAATTCACAAAAACAAGGACGATTACAACGAGATCAACGAGAATGTATGAACCATACCATTTTTAACTCAATAAATACTATACACATAACAAACAGAACTTATTAAACAAGATGTTTTTGAAGTTTCTCACATTAACACTTTTTATAATACAAAACCGAATGGTTCACTTTTACAAACTGATGAACTAAAATAAAATGGTGAGCACAGTGCATTTTTGTACCACAGTTGGTAATAGGGGCACAATCCATGTGCATTGTATAAAAGGTTAGTACTAGTAAAAATGGGTTGCTGGTGTTTTTATAGAGTTTGTAGTACCATCACAATCAAAGTTCATACTGACATAAGCTCTGGTCGTGCTCCGGCCACAAAAAGATACATAAGTAACCTGCGGCCAAAGTATTACAAACTGACAAACATAATCAGCCACCTCGCTAGAACAGAGCATCTCAGACGCCTCTACTCCTGTTGCTTTTCCTTGTGCAGGAGGCTGTCCACGGATCACGTGGTGATGCAGGTGACCATGTAGCGACACGGGCAGTGATGCAGGTCTCCGAACTGATGGTCCCGACGAACTCGTCCACCCTGAAGCCACGGGGTTGGACTGAGCATGGCACTGAAGTTGAGTACACCATTTAGGAATTAGGATAAATAGGAAATGACAAACAGGTGAAGAAACCGTGAAGTGAAATGAGTTATGGAAGATAGTATGCATTTTTCTCACTAAAACAAACTTTTTTTTGTGTTCAACTTCTGTACTTGCATACATTTGGAGGGAGAAACACAGAAAATACAATCACATGGATGAACACATTTGGAGGGACAAACTATAGACGTACAACACGGGTAGCAAATAATATGAACTCCAGGCACAACATATTTTTAACTTCTTTTTGTATCTCGCAAATTGAAAATAAGAAGAAAGAAAATTAGAACACAAAGTAAGGAGAAAGCAGAGCACCAATGCTTGTGCGGCATGGATCCGTCAACCCTTTTGCATCCTAGTTCCAGCCAGCATGAGCTAGCATGTCCTTGATCGAGCTATAGTAGTGCAACACAACGCATCAGAGAGATAAAAAGGTGAGTATCAACATGTAGAGGAAGGGGAGAAAGCAACTATAGCACACGAGCATCCACGGGCAGAAAGATGCAACAACTTCTCTCCACTTGAGACTAAACTTATATAAATTTTATTGTTGAACTTTCAGATATCTTTACAAGAATTGCATGGTTTTAATGTTTTTGCTTTTACCTCTCTCTGAACTAACAAAATAAACTTTTTTACATGCGCTCATCTATAATCTATAATAGCTAAATAGTTCATCCCCACTAACCTATTTCTCTTTACATGCAAGTTGTCCACATCACCACATCAGCCACATAAGCAACTATCGCCGTGCATGCATTCAGTTACTCAAACCCAAGCACATGAATTGCACGTTCCAATTTTTCTTCCCTTTCCAGTTTTGTGCTTTCCTTCGCTAGCGAACTGTTAACCACATGGAGCCCATCGTCTCACAAAATTAAAAAAACACACGGAGCCATCCTCTCACAAAATTAAAAAACCATATGGAGCCCATTAACATGCAGCCGAAGGAAACTGTTGGAGGCGTTCTGAAATATGGATACTGATGAGGCGTCATCTTCTCCCCTTCCCATCCCATGCCGCTTCGTATCCCATTCTTTTATGGCCAGCGATCTGCGCCAGTGCACCGGCCCAACAGTTGGGCCGGTCGAGCCCGAACCGTCCGATGCGGTCAATGCCAACCGTCAGATCTGCGCGCAAAGTGAGTACCTAATGAACCGTTGCAGCAAAAAATGGTATGTTATGTTGCAACCGTGCTAAAGACGCGCCACAACGGGGAAAACAGGGGAGCTGGATCCCCCGCGTCTGTTCGTCCCCAACCCGCGGCGGCGGCTCCCCAACCCGCGGCGGCGGCGGCCGGATCCGCCGGTTTTTTGTTCCCCACGACCTAATCACCTTGAGGAGGGGCTCCCTCATCTATCAAGACGCCCTGTGCTTGCTTCAACCATGTCGTACATCCGCAACGACCTCCCTGCCGCCATGGATTTGGGCTCGAGCTCCGCTGCCGTTCATGGCCGAAGCCCACTGAGGAGGGAAGACCCTGGTAGTAGTGGACCGGTGCTGCAACGGTACTACAACCCTGGTGTGGTCTTCCAAGATGCAGCACGGCATGGCCGGGATGAATTTGATCTAGTATGAAATTCAATTGCAAACCCTAGATCATTTTGTTCACAAAAAAAATTTTGCAACCTTTGATGATCATGAGATTGAAAAGAGATGTTGCCAACATGCTTGTGTTTGTTTTTTGTGTAATATTGCTAATATGTTCTCAATTAATGCTAGTAAGATGTTTCTTCCTACTGGATGTTGATAAAATGTTACAAGCATGTGTTGCATTTGCTTCATGCTACTTG
Organism: Triticum aestivum; assembly: GCF_018294505.1. Taxonomy (NCBI): domain Eukaryota; kingdom Viridiplantae; phylum Streptophyta; class Magnoliopsida; order Poales; family Poaceae; genus Triticum; species Triticum aestivum. The sequence goes on along the minus strand of NC_057810.1, from coordinate 407,815,155 downwards.
CTGGATGTTGCATGCTGCATCCTGAAATGCTGCATGCAGTAATTGTTTTTGGGTTATGATTGCCATGCTGCGTCCACTTTTTTTTGTTCGTGCTTTTTACGTATTTTTTCACGCAGCAAAAAAAATGACTTGGTTGCTGATTTTGTTGCAGAATGTTGCTGTTGAGCCATCAATTTTCCTTGACGATGATATGCAAAATGTTTCACATGAAGAAGAAGAAGAAGAAGAAGGCATTGATCTGAATGAAACTCCGCGAAATGTTAGTGACGATTCGTTTCAGCTGAACACCGATGGTGTAGCTCCAAATCAAGGCAATGCTCGTGTGGCTAGTGACAATGCCAATGGAAATGCTGTAACACTTGTTGACGAACCGGATGAAGATATATCATCACAGCCAGTTGTCCCTTTTGTTGGAATGGTTTTTGACAATGTTGAAGAAGCTCAGCGTGTTTACAATGAATATGCCTCGAAGATGGGCTTTGGAACTCGCATTGTGACGTCAAAGTATAGTAGGAAAAATAGCTCGGATAAGAAGCGCATTCTAATCTATAGAGTTTTTGAGTGCATGCACTCACGGAAAAATCCTTCGAAGAGTGTTGGTGGTAGCATTTCTGAAGGGGCTGCAACAAATGAGTGTGATGATGTTGATATGAGCTATGCTAGTAACAAAAAATCTCCAATCAAACAAGCTGGCATCTATATGGATGTGAGCGACAAGAGGAAAAGAAATCGGTTGGAGCGGTATGATTGCAAGGCTCGTATGGGTGTTAACCTCAAAGACGATAGCTGGGTTGTGACAATTTTTGAGGCCGATCACACACACCAGTTGATGTTGCAAAGGGGGCGTCGGAGATTTTGCCGCTCTCACAGAAAGATCCCGGATGCAGACATGCAGTACATCACTTCACTGCACTATCGCAACATATCTACGGCTAATATGATGGGCTTGCTTGGAGATGCACGGTGTTGCGATCCAAGGAGTTTGCCGTATGTGAAGACTAATGTGACAAATGCAAGAGCAAAGTTGCGAAAGGGCCTATCGGAACGTGATTTGGAGCTGACAATCGAGTACTTTGAGAGAAGACAAGTGGAGAATCCAAACTTCTTTTTCTCGAAGCTAGAAGAAGATGGAGTTGTTAGGGCGCTTTTCTGGGTTGATGGGAGAACAAGGGCCTTGTATCCAAAGTACAAAGATTGTGTGTTTTTCGACACCACATTCTGCACAAATCGCTACAACTTGCCCTTTGCTCCAATTGTTGGCATTAACAACCACACACACACTGTTTGCTTGGGGTGTGCTTTGTTGCCTGATGAGACCATTGAAACTTTCAAGTGGGTCTTCCAGCAATGGATGTTGGCAATGAATAATGAGCATCCGTTGAACATTATGACTGATCAAGACCAGGCAATGGCTACAGCCATCTCAATGGTATTCCCACATTCAACACACAGATGTTGCAAGTGGCACGTCTTCCGGGTTGCAAGAACAAAACTAGGGAGGATGCTGGGCAAGGATGAGCCTTTTGCAGAAGCATTCTATGGTTGCATTAATGGTTCAGACACCGTTGAGGAGTTTGAAGAACGATGGAAGCAGATGGTCGAGGTGTTTGGTGTGGCTGATAAGAAACACCTCAAAAACATGTGGAACAGCAGGGAGACGTGGGCTCCTGTGTACTTTAGGAATAAGTTCTTCCCATTCACAGGAACAACTGGGCGCTCCGAGGGCCTGAATTCCTACTTCAAGACATTAAATCATCATGGAGACTCGGTTTGGACCTTTGTGCAGCAGTTTGAGCTTTGCCAGGAGCTGATGCTTGATCGTGAAGACAATGCGGGCTTCATCAATGAAGCGACGAGGCCACCACTCAGGGGCAAGTAAGTCCAAAAGTCATGTAGCATTTTTTTTAGTTTTCCAGTACAGTTTGGATGCAGCATTTGAATGAAACATATGTAGCAATTCTTATTGATGTTGGAAGCTTTTTTGTTTGCAGTTACAACATTGAGAAGCAGGCTGCTGATTTCTATACCAGAGAGGTATTTTTCAAGTTTCAGAAACTATTGGCTAAATCAACAGGCTATGGGTTGCAATACCAGCTGCAAGGGAATGTCGGCTGGTTTCGTCTTGTTGCAAATGATGGCATGAACCCTAAAGTGTACACGGTGCGTGTTGCCCCTGATGATCAGACATACATGTGCAGTTGCAACATGTTTGAGATGTGTGGGCTGATCTGCCCACATATCATCCGTGTCATGGTGCACCTGAACGTGCAAGCGATACCTGCGAATTACATGCTTCCAAGATGGTCTAAGAGAGCAACCGACCTTGCACCTGAACCAGGCGATGGGCATAGAGCTGTGCATTTCGGCGTCCCCACAACAAACACCCTAAAGTTTAACTCTCTCTGCCGGAAGTTTGGGAAACTCGCTTCTGATGCATGCTTCAATGATGAAGCTTATAGTTTTGTCTCTGGGCTAATTGATCAGGGCAGTGTTGGGGTTGCTGAAATAAAAGCTAGAGCGATCGATGAAGTTGCACGAGGCGAAGAAGCCCAAGGTCATGAAGCAAATGAACAACTCTCAGGGGGTCCTAGAACAGGGCAGCAGGATCCACCCCCCGTAGGACTACGAAACCCACCAAAGTCAGCAAAGAAGGGGAGGCCAAAAGAAAAAGAGAAGCGAAGGAAGCCACTAATTGAGCTTCGAGAAGATGAAATGAAGAAGAAAGCAAAGAAGGACGCAGCAAAAACGAAGAAAGCTCCAAAGCCAAGGGAAAAGAAGACTCCATGCAAATATTGTGAAGATGAGGATCACAACGTGAAGAACTGCCAACTCCTTGCCGCTTTTCTTGGTGCGAGTGCGAGCGCGAAAGCTCCAGGTGTCGGCCCAATCCTTACACTTTAGGATGTTTCGTGAGGGGAACAATGATGAATTACCTTGTAACACCCCATGTCCTATGATAAAAAAGTTGTGTTGACTAGTTGTGAATGTTTGTGTTTTGGAATTGCAACATACTACTACATGTCTGGTTTCAAAATGCAGAATGTTGATTTTTGAATTATGATGGTGCCAACTTATAAGTTTTTTTTTAAAATAGTACTCAATGGTTGAATATCCTTGAAAACATGTTTAGAATCTCATTGAAAAAGCATGATTGCAACATTTTAAAAACATGGTTGAAGCTTCTGTAAACATGGTTGAAGCTTGTAGGAAACATGGTTCAAGCTTTTTGGAAAACATGGTTGAATCTTTTTGAAAAATAATGGTTGAAGCTTTTGGAAAACATGGTTGAAGCTTTTTCAAGCAATGGTTGAAGCCATTTTTAAACATGGTTGAAGCAAAAAAAATGGTTGAATCTTTTTGAAAAATAATGGTTGAAGCTTTTGGAAAACATGGTTGAAGCTTTTTCAAGCAATGGTTGAAGCCATTTTTAAAACATGGTTGAAGCAAAATAACAAGTTTGAAAAAGGAAAAAGCCTTGAATGATTTAAAGTGTTGGTTTTGCTATGCAGCAAGAGTTTGGAAAGGAAGCTTATTTACATTATGCTTCCAGCAAAAAAATCACAGGGGGTGTAGCAAAAAAATCACAGGTAAAAATGTAGATTTTTGCCATGCAACAAATCTAACAGAAGGTTGTAGCTATTTTTTGTAAGCTTCCAACAATTTGACTGTGACAATGCAGCATCCGCATATTGTTTTCATGAAAAAGGATTCGAGGGGAAAATTGCACAGAGATTCCCTTGAAACTTCTATGGATGAAGCTCATAACCAGCAAAACAATAAACGGGTGTCAATGCATGATCATGTTGGCAAAGCAGAAAGATCACATCCATTAAAGAACGGGAGAAGTGCTTCATCCAAAGAGATCAAGTTATCATCGGTTTACATACCAAAAAAAGAACACATATGTTTACCGAAGGTATCATTAGGGTACATACGAACGTGCACTACTCTAATACTATCAGAACGCTGCCACCTCAGACATGATTCTAGACCTAACGAAAGAAAACGAGCTTGATCGTCTTGAACCCTCCCGCAAATTAAGCCGCCAACTCTTCATTGAATGCCCGCTCCATTGGGGCATTGTTCATTGGGTGAGTGCAAAGGTTGTGCACCACATCCATGCGGTATCGCGCCACGTCTTCCTGTAAAAAATGAATGAAAAAAATTAAGCAAGTATGATACTAATTATTCTTGTGTTGCATGAGTATTGAAAAAAAGGAAAGTAGATTGCAACAAAATGACAAAGAAATTACCTGATTGAACTCTTTCATTGACTTCCCATCAAAGTTCTCCACATATTTGAGCCCGAAAAAGCCACAATCACATCTGTGAGATTAAAAAAAATTCTCCTTCATATTTCCGATGCATAGTTGAAACAAGCAAGAATGTTGAAAATGGAACACATGATTGAAGCAAAATTCAAAAAGAAAACTCACAGGTTATCTTGCTTTGGGTAATCCTCTAGGTCAACACGGGCGAAGGATCCAACATCGACATTGAATTGGCTATACTCTTGTGCGAGGGCTGCAAAGTTTGTGATCTACCACCAAGAAACACGCACAAAAGTTTGAAAAAAAAGGATAAGGTGTGTGAAGATGACAACATGGCATTTATGTAGATGAAGAAAAATTCAAACAGAAATTTTAAAAAAAGAGAGCATGAGCCTACCAGGTTATTTGCTTGCTTCTTCAAAGGAGATTGTTTTCCTTTTGAATGGATTGAGTCAAATACATTCCACTGCTTGTATAGCAAGTTTGCGCAAACAATTATCCAGTGCTTATCATGAACAATTGTGAAAAAAACCTGGAAAGCACAAGAGAAATGCAAAAGGGGTACTCAGACACATGTAACTGATGTGCAAAAAAGCTTCCAACATCAATTAGAGTTGCTACATGTGTTTCAAACAGATGTTGTCAACATCAATAATAATTGCTACATATGTTTCGAAAGAAATGCTACATCATTGGATCATATTTTCAAAGTATTTGTGGTGCGAAACAAAAGTAGGCTCTCTGGAAACTTATGAGGTCATATTTATTCGCCTTGAACTTTGTCACAGCCCTTTCAAGCTCGGGTATGAGTTTTGCTGGTTGGAAGGTTGTTGGGTCTTGTTTTAGTAGCATCTACTTGAAGGATACAACAAAATGGTTAGTGTGTGTTGCAACAAAAAATGTGAAGAAAAAAGGAATGAAGCATTGCTTGTTTCTGCAAAAACTTACCCCCGCGTGGACTGAGAAATGTATTTCTTCCGATTCGTACCACTTGCTGCACGGGATGTCATGTTGTTCATCTCGATACATAGGGACATAACCTCATCATTCATATCCCCACGAGGCTTGAAGCATACCAGGAATTTCTTGTATCCAATGTAAAATCCACCCATCTTGATGAAAGGTGTCCTGTTACCATAGATGCAACCAAATGAATCATTTGTTTCGAGCAGAAAATAAAAATAAAAAACAGAAAGCAACAAGAGATAGGGCTTAGGTAGCTCACACTTGTTCATTGGCATGTGATCTCCTCAATGGTTTCCCATGCTTTACATACTTCTCATACATGGCTGCAGCTGCATCAACCTTTTGCTTCTTTGCCTTGGTATTTTTTACCGCTGGAACTTTGGCCATCCTCTTCTTCCTAGTGTTCTTGTCATGTGTGCTAGGGCCACTGCTTGCCTCAACAAAATGCTCTTCTGTAACGACCATATTAGGAGCTGCAGCAAGCAACAAAAAATGGATGAGTTTTGCAAGGGATTGTACAAAAGAGAATTTGATGCAATCACACATATGTAGCGAAAAAAATGACATGGAGAAAAACAAAAAGAAATGATGCAGGAGGAAGGAAGCATACTTGGGCTTTCATCATCGTCTGAAACAGGGAACACGGGGATGTTTTCAAATATGGGGCTGACTGTGCTTTTCTTGGTTATAGGCTCATCCGTGCAATGCATCATCTCGTAGTCTTCGGAGCCCTTTGGGAACAACTCACATGATGGCTCGTCGTCCCAAATGCCAGCTGTCGCACTCCTGGGTGCATCATAGAAGAGTGGGGGGCTGTGAGGTGAGACGTTCCCTTCCATCTCGAAACTCACTCGTTGTTGCTCACGAGTTTCAGCAGCCTCGGTTGCTACTTGTTGCTTCAATCCGGTGACTTCATCCTTGTTAATGCTAGGTGTTGTACCTTCAGCTTGAGCTTGAGCACCAATGCCATCATTTGCAGCTTTAGCATCATTCTCTTTTCCGCGACATTCGTCCATGATAGGTGCTTCGAAGGAGAAGTTGGGCTCACTGGTAGCTGTGACGGCGTCTCCAACATCGCGAAGGAGGGCAGCCATCCGGCTGCACTGCAATCCCTTTAAACACTGTCCAAACTTGCCTACAACATCATCCACCTCCACTGCAAAAATACCCTTGTGCTTGTCGTAAAGCATTTGAAACTGAGTTGGTACCTACAACAAGCCAATTATTGTACATTTTAGTCACATGTGTGGATGTAAAAAAACACAAATGTGGGTGTGGCACATTAGAGGTATGGATGGAGCGAGAAAACAAGTAGGTATGCTACTGTGTTACTATGTATCAGATAAAGAGTGTGATTGTAGCAATTTACTGTCATGTATGTAGGTGGCAGATTTATTATATGGATGTAGCAAAACTATAACATGGATGAAGCAAAAACAGAAGGTAGTTGTAGCACACTAGACACATGGATGTAGCAAAAAAAAGCCTAGTAGGTATGAACTTAAACCACATATGAAGCAAAAATAGAACATGGTTGTAGCACATCAAAATGAAGGATGCAGCAAAATAAATATACACTTGCAACTTGATATAACAAAAAATAATGTGAAGCCTAAACAGGAAATGAAAATGTACCCTTAGATCTTGCATGCTAGGGAATGATTGCTGCAGCCACTCCTTCAGCGATGATGATAGGTGTGGTTCAGAATCAACATTTTGTTGAGCCTCGTTTGATTGAGAGTTCTTTGCTTGATTTTCAGCACCTTGAACTTGGCTTTCTTGGCCACTAATTCCTTGGCCACTAGGTGCTTCAGCACCACCTCCCTGCCCACTAGCTGCTTCAGCACCAACTTCCTGTCCCACAAGTTGTGCTGCATAGGGGGTGTTGCACAAACTCCGGATCTAGGAAAACAAAACATGAGTGGCGGAAATAAGAAGGCTGCCATAAACTAATTGGAAAAGCAAAGATTGCTACATCCAAATTCAGTGAGCAAAAAACAGGGGGGTGTTAATACTCCATTGACAAAGGCGGGATGTAGCAAAATTACATGGGTGTGTTTCCCGTAGAAAGGTTGGATAAGAGTGAGCTTGTTCTTGTCAACTTTATCCAGCCACTCAAAATCCTTTTGGCAAACAAAACCTATCCTCGGCACGGAATAATCAATAGCATGCTCATTTGGGAGGCCAGCCGGGATATCAACATGATCCATGTATATGATCTGCATGGGATGGAAAAAGGACATTAGCCAACAAAAAAACATAAAAGTCATGAAGGTTTCATGCAGCAAAGGAAAAAAGATGGAGGTATTTCATAATGTTGCATTGCATACCGCTAACATGGGGAGGCATGAAGCAATCTGGAACTCTTTTTCTGCGTTTGCTTGCATCCTCTTCTTCTCTTGAAAGACTCCAACCTCCTCATCGCTCGTGCCAACAAGTGCTCATCCCAAGCGAACTCATGCACCAAAGACATATCTTCCAAGGAAGCAAGATACTCAAGGTTCACCATATTGCCCGTGCCTGGGCACAAAACTGTTGACAACGCAAGGAGTGCCCAAGTCCTATTTATCATATCCACGTCCTCCTCACTGCAACTAGTGAGCAACTTGACAACATGGGCGATTGGAGCCCTGTTCCCCTCCTTGTAAATGTTGCGAAGATCATGTTCATCACTCTTCTTTAGAAGCTTCACGGGTCTATCACCGGATGGCACGTTGAAAATCCTTTTCACCATAAGCTTGCTGAAGGTGATAGATTTGTTCTTGTGTTTGAACTCAGAGAGTACGTGATTCGTGTTCATCGCAACAAACTCAATGAGCTCATGGGGCACCTTGAAAGGCCGGATGTCCAACAAGTCTCCAAACGGTCCCTCCCTTATGATTCTCTGTTTTTCCGGTGATATTTGCTTCCCAATCTGAGCCAGCCTTTTTGAGTTAAACCTTGACTTAAAGCCACATAGATTGCCTTTCTTCTTAATCTTCTTCTTAGCCTTCTTACTCCCCTCATTCTCACCAGAGATACCTGCAACATCTATAAAAAAGGAAAAAACACAAGTCAAAAAAACCATAAAACCATACCATCAGAAGCTAGGAAGAAACATACATGAACACCTAAAAAAATCTGACAAACGTATGAATTCAGGAATGTTGGGTTGCGCAGCAGAACGAGTAGTGATTCATTGGCAAAAAATATATATATAGTGCATATCAGACCAAAGCACAAAATAAGACCAAAGTTATAGGGAGAACAAATAAGACCAGACAAAATAATGTACTTATATTTCTAGTGTTCTACTACAGAATGTTGTAGACTGAACAACATTAGTCATCTCTTTTCATGTAGATTGTGCTCTTGCCTTATCGAATCCCAAATCCAACTTCCCACAAAAAAGGTACATAATGCCAGCACGTGTATTTCCATAACCAAACACCGGCTAATGATTAAGAAAACGAGTAAGGACCATTATCTGCCAAGCTTGATTCAAACTATATTCTCTCCCCAATCTACATTCAGACTGTTGCACTAAATTCACCAAACTTGTACAATTCGATTATACTGAAGTGTAGCTTCCCCTTTTTGCAATGTTTGAAATCTCAAAAATGTCACCATTGCAACAGAGAATCAGCGACGAGAATAATTTTGGACAGAAAGAACTTAATCATGCAACCCCGCTGGTTCTTATTACTAGCAATTCAAGCTCTTCTATCAATGAAAATTAACCAGGGATATACTAGTGCAGTGGCACGGGGATTTTTCTTCTGGCCAACCACTGGGTAGGGCCTAAGCAAAACATCTAAGAACTTTTTGGCCAGGGGTTGGTTCAGATTTTTTATTGTTTCCACAAGTCTGTTTCCAGAGTCATACCCAAATCCACCAAATCTAATGAATCTTTTAGTAGTTGCTCGTATGACTGAAACAAGAATTTGCAATACTACACTGTGGACAAGCAAAAGCTACGACAGTTCTACGCCGGCACCAGATCAGATCGGGAACCATGATTCACCGCCGCGCCAACTCCCTCTGCCCGCGGGAACCCCACCCCGGCCCCTGCCTCTGTCCGCGCGAACGCCACCCCGACTCCTCCCTGGACCCGCGGGAACGCCACCCCGCCGCCTCCCTCGACCGCGGAAACGCCACCCCGCCGCCTCCCTCGACCGCGAAAACGCCATCCTCGTCCGCGCCGGTGCCGGCGGCGGCCCGCGGCTAGCGACGCCCTAACCCTAAATCCAACGGGGGAGGGGGGAGAAACAACGAAAATGGAAAGCATTTGGGCTCGAGTTACCATCGGGGGGAGCCATAGATGGCCGGAGAATGGAGATCCGCCCTGGGCCGCCGCCGCCGCCGACGCCGTCGCCCTGCGCGAACAAGCACGTCGCCCGCGGTCGCCCTGCTCGAAACGAAGGATAGATCGGATGCAGCAAAAATGACTTTGGAAGGGATAACTACGAGCGCGTTAAGAAAAAAAACGGTAACAAGTGGCGCAACGGTGTCCTTGGATCAAAAAGAGATCGTACGCACGGGGCGCGACCGGCGCAACGGTTCGGCCGGCGCCCCGGCCACAAACAGTTCCCTTCTTTTATATCTCTCTCTCTCTCTTGCCCCCAGACGACACGAACCCCACGCAGCGATGAACACAGCAGAACACAACCTCCTCTAGGGTTTGCGGTCGCCGTCGGGTGTAGGTCGGCGGCGATGGCGGGGAAAGGGCAAGATCACAAGATGGTGAATCTAGAAGATGGGTGGAACTTCATCATGAAGAAGGGCATCAAAAATCTCATGAGCATCCTCGAGGGCAAGCTGGAGCCGCAGTTCAACTCCAAGGATTCACATTGCTCTACACGTAAGTCACATCCGTCCCAGCCTCTCTCCGACCATGCGTAGGCTATGCTCGACTCGATCTGATCTGGTGCTCATCTTGGTGCCTGCCATTTGTCTCTTTTTGTGGCCCAGCTCGCAAAAGACTCAGCACTACTCGCAACAGCTCTACGACAAGTACCATCTGTCCTTCAAAGAGTATATCCGGGCCATGGTGAGCTGATTCTTTCTCCTGCTAATGCGTACATGTTGTGTCATGTGTTCAGATTATCCATTACTTTGTCTTTGTATGCGTATCTATTTTTTAGAACCGTGTATGTGTATCTGTTGATTCTCTGCTGCAATGAATCAAACATGCATCTGATTGTGTTTTGGTTTCTACAGTCCTATCATTTCAGTTTTGCGTCGGCCAAGATAGGAGTTTTGCAAGGCAATTAACTGATGCACTTCTAGGCACAACAATTTGTAAATCTCTTGAATTAAGAACGCCGCCAACATCTTGCTTGACTCGGTAAGTCACCCATAACTTCAGACTTTCTCCTAAGAAAAGAAGCAATTTTCGAATGTCTCTTTCATTTGGGAACTGTAGTAATGGTTACTAACAAAAGGGACGACAATACTTGACACCTCTTACACTGGAATTACTGTAAAAGTCTCTGTCAATAGAAAGATAGTTTGATCTTGAAACTTACTTTCAGATCTTTAGCTTTTGGCCAGGTGTTTCATCCAATATGGCATGCTTCTGAACTTAGCTAGCTCAGGTCGTTATGGGCAGCTGTGACCACCTGACTGGAACTCTCAAGATTCTTGGATGAAGGGCAAAACTGGAAAATCTTATGTCCCAGCCTCACCATCCAACCAACCAAGATACGTTTTAGCCGTCATTGTCAAGTTCACATAAACACCTATAGATTGGTAATTCACGAACAGCTATACAACTACAGTGCAGCTTTAAACAGATGTTACAAACTCATTAAGTAATGGGCACACAAGGAGACACATGATTGACTTCATAATACCATTCTCGGAATGAATCTCGCGATCAACTTTTATGCCACACCCCCATCATCGACCTTGATGGCTAATACGGTTGCCGGTGTCTCCAGGTCCCCCATGCAGCAGGGTAACTGACATCTGCAGCGTTGAGCCAAGCACCATGGATGCAGTCTCATATGTGAATGGCTTCTTTACCTTTCTTTAATATTTCTGGTGCTGACTTATCATCGTCTTTTTCTGGTTGAAGGTCTTCATCATAGCATATTAAACGTTACATTGGATAGATACGTGGTTACTAATGGAATAATTTTCTTTCGCATGGTTTTTCATTTGTGTTATACTGTTATCCATTAGTTTGCATCTTAATAATGGCATTCTGTTTGTTTTTCAGACTTTCTCACCAGTTTCCATGTGTGTGGCAACATTTTTTTGTCCCCCGTAGTTATTCTGTTCTAGAAGATAGTTAATGAATCACTTGCAGTTTAATGATACTCCAAAGATAAGAAGTTGTTAACCTCAAGGAACAAGATAATCGCACATACATGGATCCAACATCCAAACTTATCCTCTTCGCATTCGTCTATATCTATGCCAATTCTGGTGCACTCTTTTCATGTATATTAAAGCAAGTGGCGTTACCACTTACCACTGAAAGACTTCTCATTTCAAATTCTTTATCTTTCTTTAACACTCAAATTCTTTGTATTAATTATTAAGGCTACTGTTACTACTAGATGCAAGCAATGCTTTTGTATGCACAACATCTGAAAGACATTTACACCACAAAATGGAAATGTTTTGATGCACCAGAAATTCACTATTTTTCTTTACACGGTTTATTTCTCCATGTTACAAATTTAGCAAAAAAAATAATATCCCGCGGCAACACGCGGGGAATCATCTAGTTAACATAACCACACAAACCTGTTGTGCTACAGAAATAACATGTAAACACAAAGGAAACTGGACTTACGATTGGTAAGTAGATGTACTGAAAAACATTCAAAAGATGAACTAAAAACAATTGAAGCTCTTCAAAAGCATTCAGGAGAGATAACAAGAAACCAAAACGCAGGGGGGGGGGTTGACATAGTTACTTGAATCAGGCCATAAGGACTATAACCAAAACTATCACTATAAGTAGATGTTTTTTTGTAGGTTTTTGGGAATGAGAATTCCTTTTTTTGCAATTATATAAAAGTTTAAAAATGTGTACTACCAATAACAATTGTTTATACTGCACATGTCCATAAATATTAGCTTTTTATTTGGCAACAAAGAAATATCAAAAAGGATATTTCATTTCTTATAAGCATATCAACAAACAGGTTGATAGCAGCAGGAATAGAACAAGTTCTTACCATCGGGGACCTTCCCACTTGCGCGATCTGACGTCCACTCATGCGAGTATAACTGAAGGACACACCATCGGGGACCTGCCCACTGTGCAAGATCGAACTGAACCAGTTCGTGATGCCAAGGCCGACTAAACTTATGGTCTCTCGAGATCTGAACTGATTGTGTTACAAGTAAACACAAAAATTCAAACGAGCTCATGTGAGTACATGTTAAAAGGATAAGTGAGTTCATGTATATTAATTGGAGAAGTTCAAACAGAAACTTTTTTAAGAAAAATGTACTTTTTTGCTATAACAACTATAGTCGTCTTGCCGACCCTGTATATTTAACTGGTTAAAAAGATAATCAAGTTCATGTATATTAAGAGGAGAAGTTCAAAAAGAAACTTTTAATAACAACTACATTCATCTTGCCACCTATTCAGCTTTTGCTTTGCAAAATCCACACATTTAAAAAGTTTGTACTGGCGTGGGGAAGCCTCGGTTCTTTGACAAAAACTCTCATGTTCTTTGACAGTTTTAATTTTGTTTGAACTTACTAGTTTCCCGGTTTTGAACTTATAGAATTTTATACCCCAAACTTGTATTGGTTTCTTTAATTTCTATGGAACAAAAACCGAAGGAGTCCGGACTCAAGAATTATACAAAAGAGCGAAACCATAGTGTGAACTTATCTGAGTCTTTTGTCGAACGGAGGAGATGAGGTGATGGAGGAGCAAAACCTGACTCCTTGAATATACAGTAGTTGTGTTGTCAATACTTCTTTTGAGTACTAATTTCTGAACATTCCCAGTAGTAATACATGTATTGTGCGATACACAATTCTGTCATTGAGCAAGTTAGTTTAGAAAATTTGGAGATACTACATAACAATAGAAAGCTGATTTCTTGAATATACAGGAGTCTGGACTCACGGAATAAGCTCAGAACCATATGGCGTTAGGCAACAAACATTCATAGTCTTTGAACTAAAACTAATCAAGAAATTGAACTGAGTGTTTCATATCACTCTATAGCACACCAATGCGTATGCACAGCCAGTAGTGAAAAATGTGCATCGGGAGTAGCTACCATCTATTGTCAGTGGCGTGCACCACCAACAGAGAAACTAGCAGCAACGTGCAGGAGCGAGTGGCCGGTGGCCGTTATGGCTAGAGAGAAAGAAGGGGAAATGGAATTATGCGGCCGTTCAAGTGGGACTGACAGGAGGCGAGGGTTTTTCTTTGCTGAACTGATAGACCTTTTTTTGTCTAGTGAACAAAATATAATGCAAAACCTTACTGTTTTGTTTTTAACACACACATCAAACTACGCATTGTATTGTTTTGCATTTCATTTTGAACTGATGCAAATGTTTTTTATGCACCTAGACCTACAGATGCGACTGAACTTAAGGTCACTTAGGAAAACTGTGCAAAACGGGAGAGATAGGCATGCAAACGATGTATGCTCCAAACTGTTGTATCTTGGTCAGACCTAACAGAGAATTTTAACAACACACACACGAACTGACAAGTGTACGATTCAAAATTCCATACAGAGGACAAGCCAACATATAAAATTAGGAGACAACTATTTTTTTGAACATTCATGATGAATTTTACCCCACATATTTTGTACTTCACATAGTAGGTAAGTGTGCATACTGGACATCCACACGTACAAAGATCATGGATAGAGTAGTACAGCAGAACAAAAGAGAAACATGAAAAAAAATGTGAATGTTTGTTGTAGGCATTCCAACAAACACACTGAGGGCAATAAAACAAAATCACAACAATGAAAATCATGGCTTTCTTCTCCCTTTTGTTCAGTTTCCCTGAATCAAAACCTCAACATCACCACAACATCACGCAGCATCAGCAGAGGAAGCATCAACATCATGCAAGAGAGAAGAGAGAAATCAGAGGAGAGCAACACCGTGCACATGTTCGAGGGAAGTTGTGTGGAGGCCTACTAGGTGCCGGGGTGGGGGCCAGCTCGGGGACAGCAAGTCCGACCGTTCGAGGTAGAGGTGCGCGGCAGTTCAAGGGTGCACGCCCAGCCGCAGTATTCTGCCGCTATTGGTCTGCCACGTTTACCAGGAGGTCGACGGGGGCCGTGAGGATGAGTCTGGGAGCGTTGCCGGTGCATGAGTATGGGAGCAGCGCTGGTGGCTGGGCGAGGCGGCGCCGGTGGCTGGTCGGGGGCAGTGCCTGTGACTGGGTCGAGGGGCGACGCTGGAGGATGGGTCGAGGGACGGCGCACGGCGGGGGAGGAAGGAGGTGGCGTGCCGGCGGGGAGGGGGCGGTGCACGGCTAGGGAGGGAGGAGGTGGCGCATGGGAGGGGAGGGAGGGGTAGCGCACCGGCAGGGGAAGGAGGAGGCGACGCATGGCGGGGAAGGGAGGGGGCGGCACACCGGTGGGGAGGGAGGGGGCGGCGCGCGGTGGGAGATGGAGGAGGTGGAGTGCCGCCGGGGAGGGAGGAGGCGGAGCGCCGGCAGAGAGGGAGGGGGTGGCGCGCTGGAGGAGGAGTTAGGTATCGGGAGGGAGGCGGTGGTTTCTGTCGCTGTCGCTCCTATATAGGTCCGGACAGTAACAGAATAATATTCTACTACTAGTAACAGAATAGTCCAGCCTATATATATATACATACTATATGTACGCGTCCGTGAACAAGTACACCTCACTCAGTGTCGGGACTTTTCGGTTTCCGAGCCACGTGCCACATCAAAATTGTGAAAAATGGCTATTCAAACATCACACACACCTCTTTGCGCCACATGCATGGAGGCGATGGTTATCCTAGCTAGGACACTCACATGTGACGCTTCCATCTGTGGGTCCACGAGGCCATCGTCGATGCATGTGCATCACTTTGAGCTACATCAGGAGAGGTTAATTAATTTCACCATAGATGAGGATTCTTTTTGGGTTGTATTACAATAGGAGCATATAGTATGCGTCGAAGAGGGGGAAGGGGACCATCATATGTAGTATGCTTCATGAACCTCGCTCTGTGTGGGTGCATGGTTTATGGTTTTTGAGGCATGTGTGGCACATCAAAGTGGTGCATTTTAGGTATTATATTCAACATATGTTTGGCCCACTTGCAAAGCGATGGTGGTTGTCCTCTCCCACCCACTTAAGCGGTTATCAGCGATATCGATGCTTTTCATTATGGGCCCGCTTGGTCCATAACTACTTTTTGCCTAACAATGAGAGTGGTTAATTTGACTTAGGAGGGGGTTATTCTTTTGCTTGTAATACGGTATATATATATATATATATATATATATATATATATGAGCACACACGCATGAATGTGTATGCAAGAATCCCTCCATCGAATCGAAGTGGCTAGTACAACGACATGTCATGAACCGATCTCGCTCAGCTTCTGGGTCTTTGCAGGAGGTGTAACAGGCTCTTCCTCCTCTTCCTCTTCTGATTCCCTGACCATAGAAGGCTTGCAAATGACTCTGGTCATAGTCTTCTTGACTCTTTCTTTCCATTTCTTTCCTCCAACAGCCTCTTCTTCTCTTGGTTCAAGAGTGAACTCCATAGATTCCTGACTGGAGGCTCTGGCTTTGGACATGGGCACTATCTAAGCAGGAGCTTTCTTCTTCAAGCCAGGCCTGGTGGAGGCAGCTGCACCAAATTCCTTCTTGACAACTTTCTTCTTTGAGGTTACCTACTCAACTTCAAAATCCTCATCCTCTGAGTCTGTGGTTCTCTTCTTCGTTTGCCTGACAGTGGCCTTAGTAAGATTGCTTGGAGTGCTTCCGCTTCCTTCATTAATGCTTCTACTGGAGGGAGTAGTGCCCTCACTCAGATTTGCCTGCTCCTCTGACCTGTTCTGGCTATCACTGTTGTCTGACATCTCTAAAACTGTCCCTATGAATAGATTGGTATAGGTAGAGTGGGTGAGCATCACAAAGCACAACTATTTTGGCAAAAAGTTAACACAAAAAACTTAATTTAAGTTTTCTACAGAAAGCATTTTAGAGCTACCGATTTATCCAACTCGGTGACACTGAAGCAACTGCAGAGTCTAAACATGTGATTTCCGTCAGATCGAGAAGCAGTTCGGTGACTCCGAGATGCTAGGGTTTGACAAAGTTAGTGGTTTTGGTAACACCGATTCATATACTTCGGTCAGACCGAGTAGTACATGTGCAATGGCTTGAACCAAATCGGTGAGACCGAGACTTTCAGATCGGTTGGTCCGAGATAAATTCGGTGGAAACCTAACCCTAAGTTTTTGCATTAAATCTAATCTAAAGGAAGTTTTAGGTGGATAGATTAATCTAAATCATGGCTAGAAACTTGGCATTGATCTTTGTGAAAGAATCGGAGTAAAACATAGCACAAAGAGGTCGAGTCCGTACCCTAACTTGGCGGCGAACTCGCTACGGCGACAACGGTGGTGCAGATTCCCGTTGACAGCGGCGGAGACCAGCAGCAGGAGGTTGCTGGCGACGAGGAGACGATCCGGAGACCTGGAGGGGCAGCAGAGCTGGGCAGGCGCGGTTGGGAGTTTGAAGAAATTTCCAAAGTCCAACCCGCAGAGTATATATACCCAGTCACTATCGGTGGGACCAAGTGGAACAAATCGGTGGCACCGAGATGCAAAACTGTGAGTAGTTACTGCAACCCCTTGTGACCGAACTGTTATAATCGGTTGCACCGAGGTGAAAACCTAGATCAACCTAATGATTTCGGTGAGGTCGAGTATGGTGGATCGGTCTGACCGAGATGCATTAAGAGGTTTTCGAAGTTTAAGTCCTTGACAGAACAGTGGCTCCGAGTGCTCCTCACCCGAAGAATCCGAATTCAACTTGTTCAAACTTTGTGATTTAGCAAGAATAGAGTTTGAGACGAGAAAAGCATAGATAGCTAGAGGGAGTACTTAGGCATTCTTCTCCATCCATTTGGCAAAAATAAAAACCAAACAATCAAAGCAACAAATGGATGTCCTTGAATGGAGAAAGTTATGCAACCAACATTCTCACTCAATAAGATAGCAAATGAAATATGTGGCAAAGCATGCACAAACACTCTAGCATCTATTAAGCAATTGGCGATGACTAGGTCATCTATATATGAGTATATTGACTTAGGATTCAAATTAGAACATTTGATCATAGGTCATACTCTTTGTTTAAGCACAAGTGGGTTACCACTTTTACATAAAGCATTGTTGTGCTCACACTATTAGAGTTGCTTTAGCTCAATTCTTATAGTAAAGCTCCTCCTAGATGTGATATCCCCTTTTAGAGGGATGAACTAACCTTGGGTTTTGTCGATGATGACTTCATGTAGATGCTGAAAATGTGGATGCTCAATATTGATGTAGGTCATTTGGAGCAATCCATTGGAGTGAGTTGCACTTTCAATACCTACATGGGTTAGTCCCACAAGGAACACACAAGGATATCCATAGACATAGAGTGAAGTACACATATGATGATGTCCATGAAAGCATTTGGTTACCTTGTCCCTTGACTTACCAACAACAGGGTTTGTGACTCCTTGAACTAGTGCAAGATGTGGAAGTTGATTACACTCGTCCTTGCCAATATGAATATGAGTGAAATATGTCGGCGGAGTCACCCTCAAGAACCCTCAAGAACTCTCTAGTTCTTCTTTGGGATCCACATCAACTTGATGGGAATCCTTGGAGTTGTAGTAGTACTTGATGAAGTAGAACTTGATGTGGTCTTGGGAACCCACTTGACCAAGGCCTTTGGAGCTTCTTCAAATGCATCAATCTCCTCTTGAAGCATGTCCTTGCCTTTTAGCTTGTGGTCTTGTGGTGGAAGATCATCTTGAGCTTGTAGGAAGTAGGGTCATACTTCTCTTGTTGAGGAACACATTCTGTCTTGGGGTATTGATCTTCTTCCCACTCAACTCTATTGGCATTGAACTTTCGTTCAAAACCAACACCTTAATTCTTCCGGTGCCCTCCTTGCTTGTGTACAATTTCCTTAAATTGCTTACTTCCGGCAAGGCTCTTGTAAACACCTTTCTCTATAATTCCCTTCAATAAGCTATTTTCTTGCTGAAGTGTAACTTGGCTAAGAGAATCATTAGTTGAATCAAGAGAACTACTAGAAAAAGAATCTTTCTTACTCTTGTTGCTAGATTTTACTTGTGGCATGTAAGTAGATAAGAGTAAACGCTTGGCAATGTAAGAAGAACTTTTCTTCCGAAGATCATCATTGATTGCTTTTAAGAACCCATGCTCTTGATCTAAGTTGAGCTTTTCAAAGCGTAGCTTCTCATGAGTTTTTATAAGTTCTCGATGATCCTCCAAAGTAGTTTCATGAGCTAACTTAAGAGTGTTTAGTTCTTTAGTTAGACGCTCAATCTCCTTCTTATCATTGTCATTTGTTTCATCTTGATTAACATGATTGATAGCAATTTCATCATAGTTTTCATCACTAGCATTGTCAACAAGCAAATCATCATCACCTAGCAAATCATCTTCATCACTATTGAATTCAATATACTCGGGGTGTGATACCTTAATGCCTTTACCCATGAAGCATCTTTCAATTCCTTCATTTGGTGAGTCAAATATGTCACAAGTGCAAGACCGGCAACACCTTCATCTTGAGTATATTCGGAGTCGGAGTGATAACTTCTCTCGAAGTGGTTGTCGGAGTCGAAACCGGATACCCATTCACCAACATGAGCTTGATCTCTTCATTTTGTGTAGCTCCTTGATGACTTGTCCTTCCTTTCTGAATCCTAACGTCTGTGAGAGGGTCTTCGTTCATAACGATCATCTCTACTCCTTCTCTCTCTAGGTGGTGATTCATCTCTTCTACTTCTCCTTTTAGGCGGGTCTTCTTTTCTTTTGTAGGGAGCCGTACACTCATTGGACTAGTGTCCGTGTCTTCCAAAATTGTAGCAATTTCGATCACGACCAGAAGATCTTTTGTCATGGTAGGACCATGATTTGGAGCTTCTGTCTTTGCTTCTACTCTTGTAGAATTTGTTGAAGTTCTTCACCATTAAGCTCAGTTCTTCATTGAAGACTGGTTTTTCACTTGATGTGGCAGGAGCATCACATGAAGCTTTATAAGCACCACTGGACTTGTTGTGAAGCTCTTCTTTATCTTTGAGTGACATCTCATGAGCAACATTTGTTCCAATGACTTCTGTTGGCTTGAGTTCATTGTAATTTGGCATCATTTGGAACAATGTGCACACGATATCATATTTTACATCCAAGGCTCTTAGGATCTTCTTGATGATGAATCTGTCGGTCATCTCTTCACTTCCTAAGCCGACAATCTCATTTGTGATGAGAGCAAGCCTAGAGTACATTTCAGCGACTCCTTCACCATTCTTAATTTTGAACTTGTCAAGTTGACTTCGAAGCACATCCAATTTGGATTCATTGATAGACTCGGTACCTTCATGTATATCAATCAAAGTATCCCAAATTTCCTTTGGATTCTCAAGACGGCTAATTTTGTTGAATTCTTTGGGGCACAATCCATTGAAGAGGATATTGCAAGCTTGTGCATTGTATTGCAACATCTTCAATTCTTCCGTAGTTGCTTCATGTTTTGCTTCTCTTCCATCAAAGAATTCACCTTGCAAACCAAAACATACAATAGCTCAAACGGCGGGGTAATGTTCAAGAATATGCATTTTCATCTTATGCTTCCAACTAGCAAAATTAGTACCATCAAAGTAACAACCTCTACGGTGGTAATTTCCCTCGCTAGATGCCGTACTCTCCTAGGTTGTGAATCCAAGGCTATGATCACCAAAAGCTATGAAAATCAAGGTAATTGGAGACCAAAGCTCTGATACCACTTGTAGGATTGAAAGTAGGTCTAGAGGGGGTGATTAGACTACTTGACTAAATAAAAATCTATCCTTTTCGCAATTTTAAGTCTTGGTAGATTTTAGCAACTTAGCACAAGTCAAGCAATCAACCTTCACATGAAACTCTAAGAGTGTGGCAACGGAAGTAAAACATTGCATATGAAGGTAAATGGGAAGGGTTTGGAAAGGGCAAACACAATGTAGACATTGTGATTTTTGGCGTGGTTCCGATAGGTGGTGCTATCGTACATCCACGTTGATGGAGACTTGATGACCCACAAGTGTAGGGTATATATCGTAGTCCTTTCGATAAGTAAGAGTGTCGAACCCAATGAGGAGCAGAAGGAAATGACAAGCAGTTTTCAGTAAGGTATTCTCTGCAAGCACTGAAATTATCGGTAACATATAGTTTTGTGATAAGGTAATTTGTAACGGGTAACAAGTAACAAAAGTAAATAAGGTGCAGCAAGGTGGACCAATCCTTTTTGTAGCAAAGGACAAGCCTGGACAAACTCTTATATAAAGGAAAATGCTCCCGAGGACACATGTGAATTATCGTCAAGCTAGTTTTCATCACACTCATATGATTTGCGTTTGTTACTTTCATAATTTGATATGTGGGTGGACCGGTGCTTGGGTGCTGCCCTTTCTTGGACAAGCATCCCACTTATGATTAACTACTCTCGCAAGCATCCGCAACTATGAAAGAAGAATTAAGGTAAACCTAATCATAGCATGAAACATATTGATCCAAATCAGCCCCTTACGAAGCAACGCATAAACTAGGGTTTAAGCTTCTGTCACTCTACCAACCCATCATCTACTTATTACTTCCCAATGCCTTCCCCTAGGCCCAAATAATGGTGAAGTGTCATGTAGTCGATGTTCACATGACACCACTAGAGGAAAGACAACATACATCTTATCAAAATATCGAACGAATACCAATTTCACATGACTACTTATAGCAAGACTTCTTCCATGTCCTCAGGAACAAACGTAACTACTCACAAATTATATTCATGTTCATGATAAGCGGGGGTATTAATATGCATATAGGATCTAAACATATGATCTTCCACCGAATAAACCAACTAGGATCAACTACAAGGAGTAATCAACACTACTAGCAACCCACAGGTACCAATCTGAGGCTTTGACACAAAGATCGGATACAAGAGATGAACTACGGTTTGAGAGGAGATGGTGCTGGTGAAGATATTGATGGATATTGACCCACTCCCGATGAGAGGATCGATGGTGATGACGATGGTGACAATTTCCCCTCCCAGGGGGATGTTTCCCCGGTAGAACAGCTCCGACAGAGCCCTAGATTGGTTCCGCCAAGGTTCTGCCTCATGGCGGCGGTATTTCATCCTGAAAGCTTCTTCATTTTTTCCAGGGCGAAAGACTTCATATAGCCAAATATGGGCACCGGAGGCCTGCCAGGTGGCCCACGAGGCAGGGGGCGCGCCCAAGGGGGTAGGGCGTGCCCCCACCGCCGTGGACGGTGGGTGGCCCCCATCTGGTATTTTCTTCCCTCAGTATTTTTTATATTAATTCCAAAAATAAATTCCGTGGAGTTTCAGGACTTTTGGAGTTGTGCAGAATAGGTCTCTAATATTTGCTCCTTTTCCAGCACAGAATTCCAGCTGTCGGCATTCTCCCTCTTCGTGTAAACCTGAAAAATAAGAGAGAAAAGGCATAAGTATTGTGACATGATGAGTAATAACAACCCATAATGCAATAAATATCAATATCAAAGCATGATGGGAAATGGACGTATCAACTCCCCCAAGCTTATTCCTCGCTTGTCCTCAAGCGGAAGCCAAAATCGGAAAATATGTCCACATGTTTAGAGAGAGATGTGTCGATAAAATAAAATACGGACGTGAGGGCATCATGATCATTCTTATAACAGCAACATATATAAATATTGTCATATGATTTCTTATACTAAAGTAACAATCTATTCACAATGTTAAGTATGAATCAGAAACTTCATTGAAAACTAACAAACTATAATCTCGGTCATTGAAGCAATTGCAATTTATCATAACATCGGAAAGAATCAATATAAGAGCTTTTCAGCAAGTCCACATACTCAACTATCATTTAGTCTTTCACAATTGCAAACACTCACGCAATACTTATGGGTATGAAGTTTTAATCGGACATAGAGAAAGATAGGGGCTTATAGTGTTGCCTCTCAACCTTTTACCTCAAGGGTAATGTCAACAGTAATAGTCCATGCTAACTTACATCCAATTGGATATATATATCAGGATCTTTCCAACACAATGTGCTTGCCAAATGATAAAATATAAAAAGGAAAGGTAAAGATCACCATGACCCTTGTATGAAGGTGTAAGAAAAATAAATAAAAGATAGGCCCTTCACAGAGGGAAGCAGAGGTTGTCATGTGCTTAATGCGAAAGAACATCACTTTATATTGCCACTTGTGACATGGACCTTTATCATGCAGTCCGTCGCTTTTATTTCTTCCACATCACAAGATCGTATAAAGCTTATTTTCTCCCACATTAATAAATCATACATATTTAAAGAGCAATTTTTATTGCTTGCAACAATGACAACTTACTTGAAGGATCTTACTCAATCCATGGGTAGATATGGTGGACTCTCATGGCAAAACTGGGTTTAAGGATATTTGAAAGCACAAGTAGTATCTCTACTTGGTGCAAAGAATTTGGCTAGCATGAGAGGGAAAGGCAAGCTCAACATGTTGGATGATCCATGACAATATACTTTATTTCGGATATAAGAAAACATAACCCATTACGTTGTCTTCCTTGTCCAACATCAACTTTTTAGCATGTCATATTTTAATGAGTGCTCACAATCATAAAAGATGTCCAAGACAGTATATTTATATGTGAGAACCTCTCTTTCTTTATTACTTCCTATTAATTGCAACGATGACCAAAACTATGTTTTCCAACTCTCAACAACTTTTATTCATCATACTCTTAATATGTGAAGTCATTACTCCCCATAAGATCCATATGATCTCTTTATTTCTTTTTATTCTCTCTTTTTCTTTTATTTCCTCAAGATCATATCAAGATAGCAAAGCCCTTGACTCAAGACTAATCTTTATTATATATAGCTCACGGACTCAATTACATAGAGGGATCATAAAGCAAAACTCAAAACTAGATCATTCTAAAACTTTATTCTACTAGATCAAGATATTACCAAAAGAATCAAACTAAGAAAAACAGTAAAGATAGGAGTGTGATGGCGATACGATACCGGGGCACCTCCCCCAAGCTTGGCAGTTTCCAAGGGGAGTGCCCATACCCATGTGTTCATGTCTCTTTCTTCGGAGGTGGTGATGTGAGATGACCCTCAGGATATGATTCTCCTCCTCGAGCTTATTGACTTGCTGCTTGAGGTCCATTATTTCCTTACAGAGCTTACCCATGACGGCTAAGGCTCCTTTCACCCATGGATGTTGCATAGCTGCTGGAGAACAAGTGACACTCTTTTTCAAATTTTCATAAGAAAGAAATCTAACATTGGAAGGGATGATCGAGTTTGGAATAGCTGAGCTCTGTAGTTCCCCCATCGTGAATCCGGCTCGGAAGTGAGAAGTAACTTATTGATCCTCCTCCATGGCATCTATCCTTTTCAAATCGGCCTCCATCTCTTCCTTCGTTGATGGCCCAAAGTTGTCAGCATCGTTGTTTGCTCCTGGTCCCGGTGTCGGATGAGACACCTGACTCTCCCCTACTGACTCTTGAGAAGACATCTTGCTCTAATCTGCGACAGAAATAGCTCAAGACAAAAATAGAGGATTTCATTGTGGTAGGGTGGTCAAAACCTTCGGTAGATTATATAATGAATTTTTACCAACAAAAAGAAGTATCGTGCAAGATACGGAGTCCGGAGAGCAAACGAGGTGCCCACGAGGCAGGGGGCGCGCCCAAGGGGGTAGGGCGCGCCCTCCACCCTCGTGGACGCCTCGTGTCCTTCCCGGACTACTTCTTATTTTCCTATTTTCTTAAATATCCCAAATAGAGAAAAAATTGCTATTAGAACTGTTTTGGAGTCGGTTTACTTACCATACCACATACCTATTCCTTTTCGGAGTCTGAAACGTTCTGGAAAGTGTCCCTTATGTATTGCTACGGGGTTACGGTTTCAATCACATTGGTCTAAATATTTATGGGATTACCTGAGATATAATGTTTGATTATTTGACCGTTCACCACCTTCGTATTTGTGCATTCAAAGTTGATGATTTTTATGGCACAGGAATGATAGACCTCCTCGATAATGTAAGGACCTTCCCATTTAGAGAGGATTTTTCCTGCAAAAAATCTTAAATGAGAGTTAAAAAGCAACACATAATCACCTACATTAAACTCACGCTTTTGTATCCTTTTGTCATGCCATCTTTTAACTTTTTCTTTAAACAGTTTGGCATTCTCATATGCTTGAGTTCTCCATTTATCAAGTGAGCTAATGTCAAATAACCTCTTCTCACCAGAAAGTTTGAAATCATAATTGAGCTCTTTAATGGCCCAATATGCCTTATGTTCTAGTCCGAGAGGAAGGGACATGCTTTACCATAAACCATTTTATATGGAGACATACCCATAGGATTTTTATATGCAGTTCTATAAGCCCCCATAATGCATCATCAAGTTTCTTGGACCAATTCTTTTTAGATCTATTAACAGTCTTTTGCAAAATCAATTTAAGCTCTCTGTTACTCAGTTCTACTTGGCCACTAGACTGTGGGTGATATGGAGATGCAATTCCATGATTAACATCATACTTAGCAAGCATTTTACGAAAAGCACCATGAATAAAATGTGAACCATCATCAGTCATTAGGTATCTAAGGACTCCAAACCTCGGAAAAATAACTTCTTTAAGCATCTTAATAGAGGTGTTATGATCAACACTACTAGTTGGAATAGCTTCTACCCACTTAGTAATGTAATCAACAACAACTAAAATATGTGTATACCCATTAGAGGAAGGAAATGGTCCCATATAGTCAAAGCCCCAAACATCAAATGGTTCAATAACAAGTGAATAATTCATAGGCATTTATTGACGTCTACTAATATTACCAATTCTTTGACATTCATCGCAAGACAAGACAAACTGACGGGCATCCTTGAAGAGAGTAGGCCAATAAAAACCGGATTGCAATACCTTATGCGCAGTTCTATCTCCAGCATGGTATCCTCCATAAGCCTCGGAGTGACACTTGCATAGGATCTGTTCCTGTTCATGCTCAGGTACACAACGTCTAATAACACCATCTACTCCTTCTTTCTAAAGGTGTGGGTCATCCCAGAAGTAATGTCTTAAATCATAGAAAAACTTTTTCTTTTGCTGGTACGTGAGACTAGGTGGTATAAATTTAGCA